>NC_056631.2:168564021-168729021 GCF_002870075.4 Lactuca sativa
ACTTCTGCAAAATTCAATTTAATATAAGAAGAATTAAAACGAAAAACTACACAATATATATATATATATATATATATATATATATATATATATATATATATATATATATATATATATATATATATATATATATATATATATATATATATATATATATGAAAAAGTTCAATACAGAACCATAATTATTGTTTCTCCAAGGAACCAAATCTTTTTTTTCTTTTTAATTTCTAGAGCTTATTATTTATCGAAAAAAAAATAAAAATATCTAAATTCATATATTAACATTGTGAATGTGAAAATTAATTTTCGGATTCACCGTGTGAATCCGGGTTCACTTTGTGAATTATCAAAGATTCACATTGTGAATTTGACGTAAAAAAAATCGAATTTTATATCATTGGAAAAATGATAAAAGATTATGAATTTCTGTATTTTAGTTTTTTTTTTTTTTGATAAAAAGTAAGTTCTAAAAGTTCAAAAAAAAAATTGGTTCTTTGGTTTTTTGGTTAATTATGGTTTTCTATTGAACCTCAACCTATATATATATATATATATATATATATATATATATATATATATATATATATATATATATATATATATATATATATATTCTCTTTATGCCATGTAATTCCATTTTAAATTTTTATTTCTTTATGAAAACATTATAATATTTTATCAAGTCATGACCTCTAACATGATGACATTATAATATATTTGTGATTAATACCTATCTTTACAAATTACTTGATAATTTTTATTATATTAAAAAATTTGAAGTCGATTGTCATGTCATTTTTTCTCATTCTTAAATTTTATTCACATTGGATATGTTGTAAAGCAAATTATGCAAAGATTCTCATTAGACAATGTGAATGTGTCATACAAGAGTACATGCCAACCCTTTATATAGAGCAATGAGTGGGTGAACCAATGATTGTAACCTCTAAACACATAAATTCTATTGTTGGACTACATAAATATGAGCAATCATCACCAAAAAAACGCGGTACAACACTCCATATTTGTTGCTTAGATTTACGCTGAATCATTCATGTACTTCATCATCTTGTATATGTAGACAATCCATCAGATGCTCGCCTCATTAAAAAACTTTCCAGAGAAAACCCTTTGGGAAAAAAAAACTTTGGTAAAAGGATAAAAGATTACGATCTGGATGTTTTAATCGAGGGGAGGAACCATATATGGTGTGCCTCATTAAAACCTTGTTTAGAGAAAACCTAGTGGCACAAAAACTCTAACAAAGGACGAAAGAGTGCATAATGGTTAATAAGTATTCAACTGGATAGTCCCCTTGACTTCAAAGATTATAGATGAGAATGGGATATAGTTAGTGTCTCATTAGAAAAAACTTTGTCTAGGTAAAACCCATGTTAGAAAACTTTAGATAAAAAGGAAAAAGAGTACACAAGCATTCATCAAGATGCTCCCCCTCACATGCACTCAACAGAGTGCAAAGCATACGTCAGGATGTAATTCTTAGTTACACACAACTGGGTGCATACATGTTTTTGGAAAGAATACTTCGGCAATGACTTGGTGAACAGTCCTACATGATTCTTATTTGATCCGATATATTTCACTTCAATATTTTGAAATGCAGTTCATGTGTAAATAGATTGATTGATATTGGTGAGATCCATTGTTTTAGGACTTACAATTGGTATCAGATCTATAAAAGGTATCAATTGCATTCAAGAACTTTGGAATCGTTTTTTTTGCTGCTTTTTGGGAGTATTGACTTATTCAGAAAAATTATAATCTTAAAACTTTAGATTTTAATTGATCATTATTCTTGTGTTCTTCCTGTGTTCTTCGTGAAATTGGTCTTGGCATTCTTCGTATTCATCGGAATTTCAGATATATCCTTCTAATTTACTGGGATTAGACTTGAACTGATGTATCTAATTACGAATCTTAAGGGTGTTGGATAAAATTTCAAACTAACAAATCAAGGTTTACGGAGGCTATTTTTGGTAAAATTTGGAGTTTCCGGTCAAAGATTAGCGTAAAGGGTTTATGGAGTTTATTTTGTCAAAATTCGGAGTTTACGGCCAACGATTAGTGTTTTCGGAGGTTATTTGGTCAAGGTTCAAGTTTACGGTCAACGCTAAGCCTAAAGGGTTTTCGGATACATTTACGGTTAATATTTGATTATTTTTGGACGTTTTCGTTGTTACTAATTTACAATGGAATACACCAGTTCAATGCATCAAGAGTTGGACTCTATTATGGGGACTACCACTCGTATTCCTCGACTTTTGTCGGTTGATGGATTTCCGAAATGGAAATTCAGAATTGAGAAATACATTAAGATGAAGGATACCAGAGTATGGAGGAACATTCTAACAGGTCCATTCAGGATTACCACTACCTTGAGTGATGAGGATCCGACCGTTCTTGATAAGAAGATATAGAACTACACGGATGTAGATTTTGAAAAGGTTGAAGAACATGACAGAGCTCTTGCCACTCTTATGATGGCCATATCTCCTGAAATTGCCCAAGGCTTTAGGCAATATCAGTCTGCAAAGGATCTTTGGGAGGCCTTAATTGAGGTTTATGAAGGGAATGAGTACATGAGACAAAGTAGACAAGACCTGCTCCGACATAAGTTCAACATGTTTAATCATGTTTTGGGAGAGTCTCTTGAGGCTCAACTGCAAAGATTTGTTACTCTCACCACAAAGATAAGCACGACTTGGATAAGTTTACCACGCACTGAGATCAACAAGAAGTTGCTGAACTCACTTCCACGCAGTTGGGACATGAATGTAGCCATAATCAAGAAACCTAGGGATCTGAACAAGCTTATCTAGGAATGTGACATGGATGATAAGCATCGTGAAATCAACCATGTGACTTCCTACTCCACTGCCAATCTAGGAATCTCATCAAACAATGTTTTCTCTGCTCAACAAACATATTCTGCTCATCTCGTTATGCCTCATCAACATCTAACACCTTCAAGTTCATCTGGATCAACCTCTAAAACCACAACCACAGCTCAACCTTCATCATTTCCAAAAGAAGCTGAAGAAAACATGGCCCTGATGGCAGGGTTTATGAACTGTTACAACGCTCTACTGGCAGGAGACTTGGCCCCTCCAATCATGGTTGGTGAATTGGATTAGATTCATCCCGAGGACGTGGAAGAAATGGACATCACGTGGCAAATTGCTATGGCTGTATTTAGGGCAAAGAAGTTTACCCACCGCACAGGAAAGAATAATTGGGGAATGAACGTGGAAAAGAAGGTAGGGTTTAACAAGTGCAAGCTCCGGTGCTTCAACTGTCACGAGCCAGGTCATTTTGCTCGTGAATGTACCAAGCCAGACACGAGGAACAATCCAGATAGGACGCTGGTGACTGCAAGAAACAATAGAGGAGTTGCAACCAACAATGAAACATATAACTTGGCAATGGTGGCACAAAGCTTCAGTTGGGAGGATCAAATGCAGGCACTGAATCTGACAGGTCGTGATGTTGCAAACTTGTCATAAATCAGTGAGAATTCAAAGGTGGAAGAAGTCGAAGAAGAGATGATGGAACTGAAATTCGCCTTCATGGTCTCTACTACACCTTCCATAAAAGAGGTTAGTGAAACTTCATGTTCTCAAGCCTGTAGTGATAAAATTAAACATTATTGTGATAAAAATGAACTATTAATTAGGGAGATTGAGGACCTCAAATATGAAGGCTATACTCTCAGAAAGGCCCAAAAACCTTTAAAAGAAAAATTATAGGCCAAAACCAAGGATTTCAGAAAACTTCAAGATGAATATAGCACTAAATGTGAATGCTATGATTATGCTCAAGAAAAGATTGTCAGTCTAACTGCCGAACTTGACACATTGAAAAATAAGTTTGAAAATGCAGATTTTAATTTTATAAAATTTGATGTGTCAAGTAAGAAAGTTGAGACCATGATTGAAAAACAACTTAAATGGCAAGGTAAGAAAAATGTAGGTCTTGGCTATGATAGTGTTCCTCCTCCATTTAATGACAAATACACCTTTAGTCCTCTGACTGAGGAGGAAATTGCAAGAGAAGCACACCTGCAGTATGGCAAATCTACTGTAGTTGTGCCAGTAAATAATGATAGGGTGAACGATACTAACGTTTCTACCTCACACGCAGATGAACCCCTAGTGCAAGACATGAAAGAGGATGGAGAAAGTGCTTTTATTTTGAAAAATGACGCTACTTTTAAAAATAATGCTTTGAAAGTTGATACTGTTATTTTAGTTAATTCGGTTGATTGTTCAAACAATGTTGCTTTAAAAACTGATACTTCTTTTGTTTCAAATGTTTCTGATGATGTGGTTGTGAATTCTAATACTAATGAACCTGATGTTAGTAAATATAGTCCACCAAAACAAGTGAAACAGACTGCAAGCTGCTCGTGTACTTGTGGACACAATCTGGACATGAATCCAGGAACAAGCAGTAACAACTTGTTCATGAAGAAGCAGACCTGTTTCCATTGTGGAACACCAGGACATATTGCTAGAAACTGCCCAAAACGTGTATATGTTCCATACTATGCACAAGGTAGGCAGAACGTATCACGAGGAAGATCTGTCAAAAGAAATTCCTCGAGGTCACGTTCCGGTGATGGTGATTGGAATGCAAATAAAGACAAAAAATTTTTTGAGACAATTCAAGAGACACTTTGGCGAAACCGAAATTGGTCAAACTGAGATCGGTGTCTCCAAATTCATCTCATGGGTCATCATCTAACCAAAGATGGATGCCCAAAAGGTCAAACACAAAGGACAAAAGGACTTCAAAATCAAATGTCAAAGCCCCCATCTATGTCAGCTATAAAATTCTTAAACCTGATTATAGATGGGTGCCCAAAGGTCCTGCGACGCAATCACCTCACCGTCCTCTAAATTCATCAAACACATTATTTGATTCAAAAGATATGGTATGGCAAGAAGTTAAATGTATAAATGAACATGGTCAACCTAGTGTCTCTATGGACTAGGTTCCCAAATCTAACTAATCTCGCACATTGTGCAGGAACAACTATGGAGGAATATCATCAGAACTTAGTATGTTGATAGTGGTTGTTCCAGGCACATGACATGAGACATCTCTCAGTTGCATGACATTCAAAAATTTAATGGAGGGTATGTTTCCTTTGCGGGAGGACAAGAAGGAAAAATCAATCAAAAGGGCACGGTTACTAACAGAGTTTTGAGATTTGAAAATGTTAATTATGCTCTAGAGTTGATTCACAACTTGCTGAGTGTATCTCATATATGTGACAAATGTTTTTCAACTCATTTCACAAACAAAGAATGCTTAATTTTGAAGCCTGGTATCATCATACTAGAGGATTGGGTTTTGGTGAGATCAGAGCGAGAAGGAAATGCACACATCATCGACATGAACCACAATGTTCCCGAGCAAGTAACGTTACTATTCTGAAGATTCTCCGAACATAATGCTATGCTCTGGCATCGACGTCTCGGTCATGCAAATGCTAAGAATCTCAATCGTCTTGCTAAGAATAATATTGTCCCGAGATCTTCCGATAAAGGATTTCATTACTTTTGAGAAATGTGTGGTCTGTGATCAAGGAAAGCATCATCGCAAGCCATACAAACCCAAACTGGTCAATACAATTAACAAAACTCTCCATCTGCTTCATATGGATTTATTTGGTCCCGTCAACGTTCTAAGCATCAATAGGAACACTTATTGCTTGGTGATAATGTAACACTCGTTTTCTAGCCTAGGCATTTATATTGAGTTGATAGTCTAGGTTAACCTTTGTAACTCATTTTGAAGAAATGAAAAGGAATTATGTGAATATTATGTGAATTATGTGTTTTATGCTTAATTATTAGGGCTTAATTAATTAAGAATAAAAATAAGCGTCAAAATTAAAGTGTGATATAAGCCCGATATCTTTACATGAAGTTGTAGTGGTCGAAACAAGGATTTCGGGGATATAAAGAATACCAAAATCCGAGTTATAACGAAGAAGTTATGACATGTCGAAGTTTCGCGACAAAACCGGCACAGTGCTGAATGTCGTAAAAAGTGAGTTTTTGATAAACTACTTTTTAGACTTAGTAATCTAAACGAAAGTTGTAGTATTCGTTAAACCGAGAAGTTCGATAAAAAGAACGCCCAAATCTGACTTCGTATGAGGAAGTTATGATTTTTCGAAGTTTCAGCGTAACAGTAGATAGCTAAAAACTCGAATTTTAGATCGAGCGATTTTTGGCCGACACAACCTAAACGAGAATTGAAGGTCTCGTCATTAGGAGCACAACGGTAAAAATTATGACGAAAACGGACGTCGGATGAAGAAGTTATGAATTTTTAACGGATTTCCTGTCCCGGTCTGTTAAAAATAATAATATAAAATTTAAAGTCAAAATTAGCCGACGAAGTGTAAACGAAAGTTGTAGATCGTATTTTAGCTACGCGTGCATATAAAGAACGTCAAAAACGGAGCTCGTATGCGAAAGTTATGAATTTTAGAAGTTTTGGCACGAAAACCGAGAAATTTTGCATAGTCACAATTGCCACGTCACCCTCGCTTAGAATGTGACACGTGTCCTGCTGAGTCACCTGGCTGCTGAGTCATCAGGCTGCTGAGTCACCGAGGCTACTGAGTCATGCAAAGCCACATGCCCTCTTCTGATTCGACCGAGGAGGAGGCCCAATCCGAAGCAGCCAGCTCCCCAGCCGAAGCTTCGCCCAGCTGCCACGTGTGTCCGACACTCGCATAGCCTAGGTCCGAGCCTTGCAGGTGCGCCAGTAAGCCGCTGTCCACTTAGAAGCCGCCAACGAGCCCTCGCAGGTGCGAGCCATGTGCGGGCCATGTGCGAGCCATGCGAGCCTTCTCAGTCGTTGGATCAGAAGCTTCTCAGCCGTCCGATCAGAAGCTTCCCCCTATAAATAGAAGGCTGCGAGCCTTCTCGGATATTTTTAAGAAATTGCCACTTTTAGCCCCTTTCTCCACATTTCTTTCATTTTAACATCCCGCAAAGCCCCGGTATTGATTGTAAAGCCCGAAATACACCACGAAGTGTCCGAGAAGCCCGGAAAATTTATCTTTTCGGTTTCGAAGCCCGACTTTTGCAGAGCCCGGTTTCTCAATAAAACTCCCAGTTTTATTAGAAACGATCGTTTTAGAAAACGAATTGCTGCCCGATTTTCACCAAAATATGTGAGTGTGTAGTTACTTTCAATTTACACATAGATATGAAGTATTTACCTTGAAATACGTGTTATGTGTAAATATATTAATTATTTGATTGAGGTGACTGTTGAATTGATGTTTTATACAAGTTTTAAACTGTACATGCTTTTTATCTACAAAATATGTTAGGTAGAACATGGGTAGATGAAATAGTGGGTATGATGAAAGGTGAGTTGGATAAAGGAGATGATCAATAATATTGATCATGAGTTGAGGGTGAGTGGTGAAAATTTGAGAGAATCACTTACCCAAATTGTTGGCCCCCTTCATTCAGCAGAGTATGGATGACAACCATGGACTATTCTAGACAGTCTATGGAACAATAGCAGGCCCGCAACCTGTAGGTGTAATGAATTATATGTTCATTTGTTGTACTCTAAAACCCATTGACATGTATTGCAGGAGAGAACACCTATAAATAATATTGTCGATAAATGAGAGTTATGGACTTAGCACATGTTGAATAAACTTTGGCAGCTATGGAATTAGTGTCCGTTGTATAAATCCCGGTCACGAGGTGACTTTGTGTCTATTCCTTAGGATGAATCCTTAGGAAGGAGTGATAGTTGATTCTTAGGGTAAACCCTTAAGAAATAAATAAAATAATGGGGTTTGGGGTAGTTAGGTTGATTGATTGATGTTTAAACATAATAAATTTATGTATTGTGGGTTGAAAACCCTATATGCTCACCAGGCTTCCAAGCCCGACCCACTCAGCTGTTTATATTACAAGTAGAGGACCACGAGCATAGTCGGATGATGATGATGAGTGAATTTTGGATTATAGGCCAGTAGTTACAAATAATTGTCGTAAGGCTTATAATGTCTTGTTTATGCTTTTGATCTGTATTGGAACATGACATCCCGAGGTTTTGATATAAAAAGAAATGATATATTTCTTAAAGAAAGTTTTTGACAAACTTTTATCATATTTTGTTTTGGGGACCAACTCCGCAACATCTTTTATAAAGATTTCTCTGATTTGATTTTTAAAAAGCATAAATTAAATCGGTCTTTTCTGGCTGAGAAATTAGGGGATGTCACAGATAATCGATGACTATTCTCATTTCACCTGGGTCTTCTTGTTGTCTAATAAGAATGAAACTGCTGAACTCATCAAGAGGTTTATTGTGCTCATTGAAAATCAAACTAACGAGAAGGTGAAGGGGTTTCGAAGTGATAATGGCACATAATTCAAGAATGCTATCCTGGATCACTTTTGCTCCGAAAAGGGTATACTGCGTCAGTACAGTACTGCTAGAACACCTCAACAAAACGGTGTAGCGGAACGGCGAAATAGAACCTTGATTGATGCAGCAAGGAACATGCTTTGTGACTCAAAATTACGGGTCTTCTTTTGGGCTGAAGCCATTAACAAGGTGTGTTATGTTCAGAACCATGTTCTGATCAACAAACAACAAATGAAGACTCCATATGAAATTCTATATGGTCATAAGCTGACGGTTGCTCACTTCAGGATCTTTGGATGCCCTTGCACACTACTTCATCTGGAATCAACACCTAAATTTAATTCAAAAGTTGATGACTGTTATTTTGTGGGATATGCTGGATGCACTGCTTATCGAGTCTATAACAAATCCACTAAACAGATTTTGGAGTCATTCGATGTGCGCTGGCTGGAAGAAAACACAACTGACGCTCGAGTTGGACCACATTGGTTATTTGATTATACTTCTTTGTTTAAATCTTTTAATGTGTTTTTAGATGATGTTTCAGGTACATGCTCAAGTTCGACTACAGTTGTTGAGATTTGATGAAGAACATGTTTTTATTGGTTCATTCAAAATCTCTGTGGTCATTGAATCTCCTACGGTGGATGCAACTACACCAATTACATCGTGCTCTTCATATGTTCAAAAGTCTACATGTGACCGTGACGCCACATCCCGTACTTCTGAAGAAGCTAAAATTTCTTCAGGGGAAGATGTATCTGCCACACAAACCTTGATGGAGTTTCTCTTTCCAGAGCCATTTGCAAATGAATTTGTGGCAAGTACTTCTCATGATTACAAACAGTCAGAGGGAGGTAATTTCGGAGCGGGCAGACCTGAGAACGTTACAACTCTTCCAGTCACAGTAAATCATATCAACCATTCTATCCCAACCAGAGTTCAATGCGATCATCCTATCCAAAACATTATTGGTCCACTAGAAAGCGGGGTTCAGACCAAAAGTCAAAATGGCGATGTCAACGAGTGTCTCTATTCGTTCTTCATATCCCAAATTGAACCAAAGAGTGTGGCCATGGCATTAAGTAAACCGAGTTGGATAGATGCAATGCATGAAGAACTAAATCAGTTTGAGAAATTGAGAGTATGGCAGTTGATAGAGCTACCAAAGGGCAAGAAGTCTTTGGACACACGTTGGGTTTCTAGAAATAAGCAAGATGATAGCGGGGTTATTTTGTGCAATAAAGCTCGTTTGGTTGTTTGCAGATTCAGGCAGATAGAGGGTCTTGACTACACAAAAGTATATGCTCTTGTAGCACGTTTGGAAGCCATTCATATATTTCTAGCATATGCTTCCTACATGGGATTTACAGTTTATCAAATGGATGTAAAGACAGCCTTCTTGTACGGAGTCGTGAAGGAGGAGATTTATGTTGATCAAGCACCAGGGTTTGTCAATCCAATGTTTCCAAATCATGTTTACAAGTTGGACAAGGCTCTATATGGGTTGCATTAGGCTCCTAGATCTTGGTATGCTACTCTAACAAAACATTTTCTTGAGCACGGATACACAAGGGGAACGATTGATCAGACCTCATTCATCAAGAAAGTGGATACAGACTTAATTGTTGTACATATCTACGTAGACGATATCATCTTTGGGCCGACAAGCACAGAGCTATGCAAAGAGTTCGAGGATGTAATGAAGAAAAGATTTGAGATGAGCTCACTGGGTGAGTTGACAATGTTCCTAAAGCTATAGGTTCGACAGGATTCGACCAACATTTTATTGCATCAAGGAAAATATGTGGAAAACGTACTAGAAACTTTCGATTTTAAAGATTCAAAAATTGCTTCGACTCTAATGGCAGAAAGGCCTCTGTTGACTCTGTATACAAATGGGGAATCCATTAATCAAACTACATATCGATTGATGATCGGATTTCTAATGTATCTAACTGCCAGCAGACCTGACATCATGTTTGCCATCTGTCAATGCACCCGCTATCAGGCTAATCCTAAGCTTTCCCATTTAGTTGCTGTTAAAAGGATTTTTAGGTATCTTAAAGGTAGCCCTAAATCGGGCCTTTGATATCCTAAAAATCTCAATTTCGATTTATATGCGTTCGCTGACAGCAATTATGGAGGGTGTGATCTTGACAGGAAATCTACATCGGGTGGATGTCTGTTTTTAGGGGACCAACTGGTGTCATGGCAATGCAAGAAACAGGAAACGGTGTCGACCTCAACAACTGAGGCTGAATATGTTGCTGCTCTCAGGTTATCTGGATTCAACATCAATTGTTGGATTACGGTTTGAATTTTCTTGACACTTCCATTTTTTGTGATAATGATGCGGCCTTTCAAATTGCTAAAAATCTGGTTCAATATTCCAAAACCAAGCACATTGACATTAAAATTCATTTTATTCGAGAGTGCTATGAGCGTAAACTCATTTGTTTGGAACAAATTCAAACTGATAACAACGTGGCAGATTTGTTTACCAAACCTTTCAATAAAGCTCGTTTCGATGTGCTTGTGGGCTTTCTAAAAATGATTCGTTTCGAATATTAATTTTTTTAGGGGGAGAAATCGAAGTTAAATTTTTTTTGGGAAGTGATATGAAGGTTTGTGCTAAAAGGCAATTCTAAGATGCGTGTAATGCACTGAAACTAAATTGTTTAGACTCTATGTTCAATGTGATGGTAGGCACGAAGGATTCAAAGGACTAGAAATAGCTAAAAATGAAATGACTTGATAATGTGGACTTAGATAGTTTCATTTGGACTGACCATACGATGCTCGGATAGGTTGAGTAGTGAGTTAAACATGGGAGCCTGCGAGATACATTAAAGTCACATGTATCTAGAACTGTGGCTTAACACTTTCTCGATGTACAGATTTATTTCATTAATTCCGGTACTGATAGGGTGACTGTGGGGTTCTGATAAAGTAGGTTTGTAGGAACTTATTTTCTTGCATTCTATCTGTCAGTCATATGTTACCTCCTCTGCGTGATCAGAAGATCCGACATGGAATACAACATATGCAACTCTATCTTTATGCATCTTCTTATCTATGCAATTCTTTCTATCTGTTAGTCATATGTTGTCTCCTCTGCGTGATTGGAATAGATCCGACCTAGAACACAACATATGCAACATTCTACCTCTCAACCCCTCTATTTGTGGTAGTCATATGTTGTCTCCTCTGCGTGATTGGAAGAGATCTGACTTGGGGCACAACATATGCATTTCTAAATCTGACTTCTCTCTTAATGATTGTCTACTCACCTAAAGTAAGGAGTTCTTTGGAAGTTCTTGATTGTCGGGGTATATCGAGAAGTGGGGAACACGTTCTAGTGCATCTAAAATTGAACTATTTAAAAGGTTGTCTGTAGATCTCACTGCTGAATTTAAGTGGACAACAATATCCTTGGTCGTCCTCAGCCAAATGACCTATTTAGGAATATCATTTAGGAATATAATCACAATGACTTGTCATTTAAAATCTGTCCAGTTTGTCAATATTCTTTGTGTTTAAGTGGATCACAATATTGGTGATTGAACAGAGCTAAACATGCAGGTGTGTTCTGTTATACAATATTGAATTGCTTGACAACTTTGATCCCAAAATTTTCTTGTTCTGTGCATTTTATATTTTATTTTTGTTTTTGTTAAATTTTTCATATCTTTCCTCTATGCACAAATTTAGGGGGAGAATTAAAAATCAAACAAAAATCAAAAGTCATATAAATCATAAACATTTAAAAATACAAAAATATTGTTCTTAAGTTTATTCTTTCATTAAAGTGTGCTTATTTTTAAGTTTATTTAAATTTTATTTTTGCATTTTAGTTTTATTTATTTTTATTTGATACTTATTTTAGAATTTAATTTCTTATGTTTTTAGAGTCATTTTAAATTAAGCCCAATGGATCGTGAACCAAAATTTCCTAAGTATAAAAGCCTTGAACACAATAGAGGAACTGCCCCTTTCTATTAAAAACCCTATCTACAAAACCCTCTCAAAACCCTAAGCAAGATAAACTGTTCATCGTTTCATCTTCAACCAAATATCGTCAATTTTTTTGATTGAGTGCTGATTTATCTAGATATATTAATTTCGAGCTTGATGCTTCACCTGTTATGATGTTTTCGTGGAAGTTTTGCAGGGTATTCAAAGGGTTTTCGATGTGTTGACGGCAGTTTCTGACGAAGCTGTCAACAATGAATCGTCGGTTTCTTTTCGGGTTTTCGCTTTGATCCGAATCCGATGGAACCCATTTGCTGTGTCCGTAAACTAATAAAGCTAACCGTAAACGTGTTGGTCAACTATGGTCTATCCATAAACATTTTGGTTAACTGTGGCTTATCCGTAAACAGTTTGGTCAAATGTGGTTTTCCCGTAAACGATGGAAGCTTTGACTTTGACTGTAAACGCTTGATTAAAAGGAATTTGAACAAAAATATTAATGTTGAATCAAAATCAATATTTTGGACAAGTTTTTTTTTTTTTTTTTTTTTTTTTTTTTTTTTTTTTTTTTTTTTTTTAGTTTTTAATCTTAACTTTTTATTATTCTTACTTGACTCGTTTGGTGCAGATAAATGGCAGACTAGTTAAAGTTCTATGAAAATCACAATGTTGATGGATTTCTTATGGATCCTCCTGCTGCTCATCGAGAATTCTAATATGATTGTGGGCTTGAATAGTTACAGAATCTCTCACGCTTTGCATTCCAATCCGATCATCTACAAAGATCTGATTACTGATTTCTGGCAAAATGCCTCAATCAATGATCAGGGAGTGGATGGAGCTGGTTCTATTAATTCAGTGGTGAAGGGAACTAAAGTAGTCATTTCTAAGCAGATTATTTGTGATGTACATAAGTTTGATGATGTTTCTGTGTTTCCAATTGAGTACCATATTAATCAAGTGAAGGATGTCCTTGAGAAAATATGCTATGAAGGAACCTACACTCCTACCCTCAAGAAGATGCTGCCACCTTACTGGAGGTTTTTGGCACATTACTTTGTAAGCTACATTTCTAGAAAGAAGAGTGGACTTGATAAGCTTAGTCAGACTACAACCTCAGCCATTGTTGCATTAACAATGAATTGGGATTATAATTTTTCAAAGTATGTTTTTGGAGAAATGAAAAGGAATCTCCAGGGGAAGAAGAAGGATCAATTCTTAATGTATCCCTGGTTTGTTCAAATGATCTTCAATGAAAAATATTCCCAAATTGAGAGGTCATCTGACACTTTGGTTATTAAAGCTTTGGGTCCCAACACCTTTGGACTCATGAAGCAATCTAGAAAATCTACCAAATTCGTTTTTCAAGGATTAAAAGAGTTGGTTATATTGGGAAATTTTGCAGAGACAGAAGATGTTCAAGATTCTAGTACTCCAATTGCAATAGTAGCTGAAGAAAATGTAGCTCCAGCAAGATCAAATCACAGTTCATCGTTTGAGGTTTCTGATAGTGACGATGATGATGATGCTAATGATGATGTTAATGATTCTGATGATGATAATACTAATGATGATGTTGATAATTCTGATGATGAGGATAGTGATTGTGATGATGATAAAATGGATTTTCATATGTATGTACCACCGAAGGAGCCGATCAGTAAGGATGTGGACACTCCAGCTGAGACAGAAAAGGATGTCAATACCTTTAATCAGTCAAATGATCCCACACCCGAACAGATGGATGCTCTCATTGATCCACTACAGTCAACTGCAAGGAAGCCTCCCCAAGCAGTTCATGTTATTTTTGATTCTCCATCTGATAGTGATAAAATTGATTCAAATGCCTCCTTAGCGCCAAGAAAGCAAAGACGTAAAGATCCAAGGTTGGGAGTGCTTTCTACTGAGCAAGTAGAATAGTCGTCTCCAATTGTTGAGCCCACTCAAGTTCATCATGATGCTCAAAGTCCGATTATTGAGCCCGCTCAAGTTATTCAAGATGTTCAAAGCCCAATCATTGAAAAAACCCCAGTCCAAGAAGATGTTCAAAGCCCATTCATTGAAACAGCCCCGGTCCAAGAAGATGTTCAAAGTCAAATGGTTAATGAGGAGACATTTCCTTCGGGAAGCTCTTCTGCCCCACCTCATCCAGAGCACGATGCTGTTTCTGTGAAACTAGCAAAGTTACTTGCTTTTCAAGATTCAGCTTCTCATTCCAAAGGAAAAGGAATATCTATTGGCTCCAGGCAAGGAGGTGATGAAGATTCCCATCAATCCGTCTCTGAGCTTAAACAAGAGATTATGCTTTTGAAGCAGGAGTCCATTGAGAAGGATTTTCTAATTGGTAGTCTGGATGTGAGAGTTTCTAACCTTGAACAGGAGAACTCTGTTAAAGATGCAAAGATTTCTGAACTTCAAGCGAATCTTGGTGATATAACTGCTTTATTCTTTGACCTGAAGCAGCGCTTACATCAGAAGCTTGGTAATGATTTTCAACCTTTAAGCATTGAAGGCAAAAAGATTTATGTATCTAGCTCTGATCCAGTCAATCCACCTTCTCAACATGTGAGTGAAAGAGTTGTTAGACCTGCTCCGAACGCGAATCTTGACACTTTTTTATCTTCTGGTCCTTCTTTTGCTCAAGAAAGAAGAGAGAAACAAGATCGAATTGAGCAGCTGAAAGCGAAGATGTTGGTGATGAAACATTTGGATCAGAATGCTCCAGGAGATCACCCTGAAATGTTTTTAAGGGAGACTGGGAAGAAATTTACTGACAAGTATGGAGATCGCTCTGGCATTTTGATGTGGGGATATGATGCTGACAAGAAAATGTGGGCCGTGAAGCGGAAGTGCAGTCGGATTGAGTATTGTGACCACATCCGTGAGTTGCATATTTAGTTTTTCGGTGTAACGACGTAAATTTTAAAAAAAATTTTCATTTTTCAAACATAATAAAACTCATATAATATTCTCAAAATCTCATGTATCAATGTCATCACAATAAAACATATCCCAGAATCTCAACACATAATCTTCTGCCAGTGTGTACAAATCATGTTGGCGCCTTCCCGCGACCCTCGCTGGTACCTGAAACACATATCACATAACACGGTAAGCATAAATGCTTAGTGAGTTCCCTAAAATACCACATACAACACATAAGCCACTTGAGGCTATAACTCGGTATGACCCTCCGGTCAATGTGTCTCAGCGGGACCCTCTAGTCCCGTAGCTCATTAGACCCTCCATTCCGGTCTAGCTCGTTGGACCCTCCGGTCTGGTCTAAATCGTTGGACCCTCTGGCCTCGTAAGTCGTTGGACCCTCCGGTCTGGTCTATATAACACATAGCATACATATATCACAATGCACATAATCTTAAACATACACATAACACATAAGACCCTTCGGTCTGCACATAGATACCACTCTAGGTAATGTATAGTGAGAAGACTCACTTCGATGATGTCTAGTAAACTCTCGTGCTCGCTATCCCCAATGTAGCCTCCGCCTATCAAAATGATAACATCTCTAATTAATACTCTCTGTATATCCTCATCTCTAAAGAATGGGTAGAAGACTATTCTACCCCTCCATAGCCTCTCTTGAATCAGTTTGACCAAACGCTAGGTCAACTGAAATCAACTCCAGTCAACGGTCTAAGTTTGACCAGAGTCACCGAGTGCACTCAGGTGACTCGGCAAGTCCATGCGTGTCCGCAGACTCCTCCTAAGGCCCCACTCGACTCGTCGAGTTAACCTCTCACTCGATGGGTTTCCACTGATCACGAATCATGGGGCAACACGATCCGACTCGTCGAGTCCTCTCATGGACTCGATGAGTTTCCTCTATGGCAACACTCATTTGACCTTCTGAGGTCAGATTTGTTTCTCAAACTTATAGATATGGACTTCGAGCACCCAAAAGTCACGTAAAGGTCCGATCTTGAAGTCCATGCATGCCATATTTCACTCAATATGCCATTTAGACTCCATTAAAGCTTCCTAACCTCCAAACCCCATGGTTGCACAACAATGGCTTGCTACTTTCTGACTTTTTGGACCTTACAAGGTCCAGATCTATGCTACCATCTCATAAGAGGGGTTTGATGCAATCAAAACCCCACAAAGAAGATATTACAAGCCCGTAATCCTCAAAAGGAAGATCTACACAATTAGGGAAGAAAAGGAGGATCCGAATTGATACCTCCAACTGATGCTCCTAGGTTGTAAATCGCGGATCTACAACCTCCTCTGCCCCCTTTAGCTTGAAACCTCCTTCTTCCTTGCAAACCATCCACCAAGAAACTCAAAATGGCTCTCTCTCTTGACCAAAACACTAAGGACTCGATTAGGGTTCTCTCTTCTGAAAGGTAGTCGCAATAGGAGGCCTTAAGAGCCTTTAAATAGGCCCAGGCTCAAGAGAATTAGGGTTTCTGCCAACAGAGCTGACTCGACGAGTCATCTCTCCGACTCGTCGAGTCCATTCATTAACCATGTCACCAAGTCGCGACCCTACTCGACGAGTTGAGGCACCGACTCATAGAGTCCCTTCAAAGTCCTTGAATTAAATACTCAAAACAATATACCTGGTAAACCGGATGTTACAATTCTCCCCCACTTGAATTAGATTGCGCCCTCGAAATCGCTTCTCAACAACATATAGATCTAATCCAATAACCGAACAACATTATCGATAGGATATCATACCACACAGATATCTTCCTCTCTGGGCACCTGAATCCAAACAAGAACTCCTCCCTGGAAAAGGATAGACCCATCTCCTACTATGCTATCCCTTCTGACTCTCAAGAATCTGGAACTCTAGTAGCCTGACACACAGCTAGACCGCCATCTCCAGATGTCACCACATTATTCGCTCCTCGAATAACAAACCCCGATAGCTCACCGCCCCTCTGATTCTATAGTGGGGACCGATAAAACAAGTCCATGCCCAAAACTGGCTACCTATCACTCGTCCCAGACATGATAAACAATCCAGATCATATACCAAGGAATGGAAGGATCACATCACACCAGAGACTCATCCACTTAACTACAATCAAACCCCAGCTCCCTTCTCCAAATCCCTTTGAACACTGAGCACCAGGTCATCTCCCGACCTAGCAGTTGAACCTCCAAGGGTTACCCATTGCATACTTCAACATATATCACTGACTTCCTTCCCACACTAGCTATCTCGGTCCAGTGTGACACACAAGTCACGAAGTTCGCTTTTCCTCAAGCGAATATGGAATTCGTTTCACCCTTGAGCTCTATCGTCTACTACTCATTAGTCCCATACGTCTCGCGGTTTTCTCACACCAATGAATTGACCCAATCAGGTCTAAGGCACCAGATGGAAGCAATACCCCCTTCCAAATGAAATTTAGCTCTGAATCCGGAATCTCATTGAGCCTACTCAACGCACTACCAGAGCCAAACTCAAACTCGAGAGTTTGATCTGACCCAGAGCTGGAGCCACTCACCCCAATGAACCATTCAACTCATGACTCATGAGCCGCAACCCATGTGTAACTTACTGATTCACTTCCCTTTGGCCACGAAAACCACTACTCAATTCAGAATATAACGACTAATGACAAACATGGAGACCCCAGTCTCGCCCCTGGTTCGACCCCAGGCTTCCACAAACTCAAATATTAGGGCTACCCAAGCCTAAAACCCTCCCGAGTCAAGCTCTGAACAGAGAACACTTTATCACAACATTCTTTTGCTGACTAGTGGGTACTACGGCTCCCTGCAGTATCACAACGACCTCTCACTGAATAGTTAGTACTACGGCTCCCCGTAGCATCACCACACCCCTCACTGAATAGTGAGTACTATGGATCCCCGTAGCATCACCACAACCTCTTATTGAATAGTGAGTACTACGGCTCCCATAGCATCACCACAACCTCTCACTGAATAGTGAGTACTACGGCTCCCGGTAGCATCACCACAACTTCTCACTGGATAGCAAGTACTACGGATCCCTGTAGTATCACCACAACCTCTCACTAAATAGTGAGTACTACGGCTCACCGTAGCATCACCACAACCTCTCACTGAATAGTGAGTACTACGGCTCCCCGTAGCATCACCACAACCTCTCACTAACTCATTGAAACTGCAGCTCCCCACAGTCTTACCACACTTACTCTTACCACTTCACAATCTCATCCTCAGGTTGACACCACACTGGGATCATTAACTCATGCTCTGCGGCCCATCATAGATAGGTACACACACACCCCTCTAGGCTAAGCATCACTACTTCGGACAACCACCGTCGTGAAAAAACCTCTTTTTCTCGCTACAATTCACATTCTCCAATAAATCCATTTGATGTCAATGAGCTGAAGGGCCTCCACCGGAATCATAGACACTTGATACACCACTCGTCATCTCAAACTCAAAACTCAAAATAATCCGAGATTTAGGAAATTAAACTCGGATACCTCGGAATACCAACACAACGCCGCACAGTGTCTTGACTCTACCACTTATCTCATACTCATGGCATCATACTCAGATACTGCATTGCTTCCTCGGAATCTCGCAACCGGTCTTTCTCTCGTGCCACTTGTAACCCCGAAATACTCCATCTCCCAAATTAAAACACAGAGAAATTGCCAACGACTTAGAACACGAAAATGAAAATCCATAACCTCCTCCTCTATTGCTCAAAACTCATGCAAGAATACTCATAACGACCCTGAAGTTGGTTGCCCAATCAACTTCTTCCCTTCCCATACTGCATATATGATAGCCCGTACTCTAAACCAGAAATTCTCAACTGCCGAACTAACCTCACAAGCCAACCACCTCGAGTTCACCATTTTAACCTTGAAGGATTCCTAAGCACTACAAGGTCTCCAACCAACGACCATTTACCGTGGAGACACTCATCCTTCCTCGAATACGTACCACATGCACTATTTCGCTCTACACCTATCCTTGATCACCAATAACCCTGGTCTCAGGAATCTGCACCGCAAGCCTCTCTATCCAGTTCTCTAACCGCTCTTGAACAAATCTATGATCTCCTCAAAAGTACCCGGTTCTCCCCCCACTCAGGGTTCGAACCATCACCAATTGGTTCGCCAACAATCTAACCCACAAACTGTTTTTACAATAACATCGCACCTTCTCTTGGTAGGTGATACGCAATGCTCAATGATCTCCCCGATGGAGGTCAAGCAATTCCAAATACCCCGAATCTCCGGTGAAATCCTCAGAAACTTATCATCATGACTACCTCTAGTCATTCAGAATCTCGTACCATCCCACTACCAGACATCTGAACTATCCAGTCGTAACCCTGACTCTCAGTCTGAAAATAAAGAACTAACATATTCCTTATCCTCGACTCTTAAACCAACGTTCCATCACATGGGTTGTAATAAGAGTGGTGTCCTCATTACCATAGTCGATACTCATCATAGACAATAAGAGCCACCGCCCCAATATCCTCTTCTTGATCGTCTGCTGCTGCAGCTAATATAAGCCCTGCTATGCTCAAATAGGGTGTATCCTTGTCCTTAACCATCTCAGTCCCCATTGACAACCTGCTCATGCTCTAACATTACCTCTCGGCAGACATTCTACCCAAATACTCTGATGAAAGATCGTAACCAAAGCCATCCTACAGGGCTCACCCCCAACCTTGGAAACTGAAAATCTCAATACCTCTCTTGTTTCCCACAGGAACAGAAATAGCACCGCTCGGGGCATAGAAAATAACATCTCCACCATCGGCCGGTCGCTCATCCCAGACCGTATTCCCCCATAACGCACCATCCCTACTCATCCATGAGTCTTGCGACTCCAACTAGCATCTCACCAACAATCCTTCAGAGCTAACTCGATTTCCCTTTCAAGGGATGCTCCACTAAAACTCGTTCATCATGGCCCTCTGGCCCCATACTCTTTCACATCTGATCTCAGTCTAGACAATCACCACAGAATAAGCGGTAAACCAGAAGCACTAACCGCCACGAGTCAGGGTACTCGAACCATGTTGCCACCTCTCGATCTAATACACCTCTCGATCTGCTATGAATCATGGTACCCGAACCACGTTATCTCTTCTCAATTCCGCTACAATCATGGTACTCGAACCATGTTTTCCTTTCTCAATCCATTACGAATCATGATACTCGAACCATGAAATCACCTTTCGATCTGCTACAAATCATGGTACTCGAACCATGAAATCACCTCTCGATCTGCTACAATTCATGGTACTCAACCATGAAATCACCTCTCGATCTGCTACTTAGATCCTTTGGAATACTCCCTGCATCGAGTATGGTTCCTCTGCTTTCAGTAGTATGGGACCATACTACCTACCACATCTACCCATACTCTCTACAGGGACCATCCCGGAGTCCCTAAGTAGTTGTTCAACCTTCGCAATCACCAATCACGACACGCATGCTAGCTTCCCAGCGAAATGTTCTACTCTGTCAGCGTACTTATCTTACTAAGGCCACGTACTAGGCTCTTCCTAGGTTCTCACACTTCTCCTCCATCAGCTGCTGAGAAACTCCTGATGGTGCCAGTCATCTACCTCCTGACTATCATCACATTTAATTGGTAGCTGACTCCCATCATTGGGAGTTCCACAAAGCACGAAGCAAGCATCATTCGGGCATTGAATAAACACGCAAAACCCACTCTAGGTGATAACTCCACTTGCTCTACTCATACTCCAAAGATATCACCGAACTCAGCAAGTCTACCCCTCGCGGTAGCTAACTAGTCTCTCAGTAGGTTCCACAAATGCTCATCTAGGTGTCTCTCCTAGATTACTTCTCTACTCAAATCCCTCTCTAAAAGGATTCTTGTTGGATACTCTTACTCAGCACATACTCGAAGGCACATCGCATATAATACCAACTCCTTGGCTAAGGCATCACAGATCAGGACACTCTAGTCCTAAAATATGAAATACCTAGCCTATATCTAGCATGCATAGCATATCACATAATATCTCATATAATGTAAGGAATTTTGGGAAATCACCGTTCGGGTGCTGGCTGATCGTACACACTGCTCCATATTTTACTTTTTTTAGAAACCTTGTTTCTTTTATGACAATTTCCTCAAATCCTCAGTTTGAGTTCAAATAAGCCCGAAGGTGCATCCGAATCCCTCAAACCAAGGCTTTGATACCAACTTGTAACGACGTAAATTTTAAAACAATTTTTCATTTTTCAAACATAATAAAACTCATATAATATTCTCAAAATCTCATGTATCAATGTCATCACAATAAAACATATCCCAGAATCTCAACACATAATCTTCTCCCAGTGTGTACAAATCATGTCGGCACCTTCCCGCGACCCTTGCTGGTACCTGAAACACATATCACATAACACGGTAAGCATAAATGCTTAGTGAGTTCCCCAAAATACCACATACATCACATAAACCACTCGAGGCTATAACTCGGTATGACCCTCCGGTCAATGTGTCTCAGCGGGACCCTCCAGTCCCGTAGCTCGTTGGAACCTCCAGTCCGGTCTAGCTCGTTGGACCCTCCAGTACGGTCTAAATTGTTGGACCCTCCGGTCCGGTCTACTCGAGGACCCTCTGGCCTCCTAAGTCGTTGGACCTTCCGGTCCGGTCTATATAACACATAACATACATATATCACAATGCACATAATCTCAAACATACACATAACACATAAGACCCTTCGGTCTACACATAGATACCACTCTAGGTAATGTATAGTGAGAAGACTCACCTCGATGATGTATAGTGTGTCCTTGTATGAAAACCCTTGTATGAAAACCCTGGCTATCACCAGTAATGTATGATGTATTCTTTATGAAAACCCTGGCTATCACCAGTAATGTATGATGTATTCTTTATGAAAACCCTTGTACGAAAAACCTGACTATCACCAGTAATGTATGATGTATTTTGTATGAAAACCCTGGATATCACCAGTAATGTATGATGTATTCTATATGAAAACCCTGGCAACCACCAGTATGTATAGTATGTTTTGTATGAAAACCCTGGCTACCGCTAGTATGTATAGTATGTTTTATATGAAAACCTTTGTATGAAATGTTCTATATGAAAACCCTGGCTACCACCTGTATGTATAGTAGTTTTATTACTTAAAATAAAACTATGTATTTGTATTCTCTGGAATCCTCCAGTTGTAGTATATGATAGTTCTGTTAATGAAAATAAAACTATTTGAAGAATTGAAATCCCGTAAACAAATGGTTAGTTTATAATGTTGTGAGTTTGGTATAACCTTGCTTGATATGACCTAGCTTCCTCTACGATGTTCTTTAGGCGTCGGATGTTATGACATTTGTCACCCCAGGCATGCCTGCCTAACTGTAGCTAGCAGTTCAGGTGTGGGATTGTCAGTTCCGAATAGATCTATTCACAAATCTCACGCTCTCCCACCAGGAGACTTTGGTTATACTGTGCATGGTAGGATTTAGTTCCGCACCCTGAATGGTATAATTGAAGTAGTGCCTCACAACCCTATATTAACTAGTTTACGTGTAGTGTTGTAGTGTTCTCTTGTACTCGAAACTGTAGGTATACTTGTAGGGTAAAAATAATTATACTTAAATAATTATTTAGTATTGTACTCTTGTTTTAGAAAGTAGTATTGTATGCCATAAACTATGTCTATTATAGTTTATATGTCAGTTAATGTATAAGCTCTGGAATTGATAAACCGTGTGTTGTATCCCAAACTATACCTATTATAGTTTGCATGTATGTTATGTATTTGAGTCATGTACTGTACTAAAAACTTTGAAAATATGGTTGTGTGTTGAAAACTTCCCTTATGCTCAGCATGTTACAAAAGGGATAAAATTGTTGGGTTTTGAGCATTCTAACACTCCTAAGTGTACATGCAACCGTAAATACCTTGGATCTATGTTTTCTCTACTATACATACAAATATGAACATCCAAGGTATTATCCTAATCTAGCGTACAAAACAATGAATATAACAAGATAGAATACATACCTCTTTGATGTAGAATGTCCTCATGAAGCTTGAGTGCCTAGTGCCTCAAGTGTGACACCTCAAATGGTTCACACGACACCAAATACACTTGGAATAACTTGAGAGAAATCTACACTTCCTGAAATCGGCTAGCCCTACTATTACACATACTAGTGGCCGATTTTGGTGAATAATATGATGCTTATTTAGTGTGTTACAATTAGGGTTACACCATGTAAACCCTAATTGTCATGACCTGTCATTTCCATGACCCATGGGTTATGTAACCTCCATGGAGCATCCATGGAGCATCCTATAGGTTTAGCCCAACTTGATTATCCATGGAGCTTTGGATCACTATGTAAGTTATGGATGATTTGCACAATCAACCCATATATTTTATTAGTCTTCTTTTGATCACATAATTAATTCTTGATCAATACTAATTAAATATTATTATTCTTATTATTAATATACTAGAACTTATAATATATTAATAACCATAAGTGTCTTATTTCTCTCATTTAGTCTATCCAAGTGCATGATGCCATGCAACCCAAATGGAGCATGTCGGGTCGGGTCAAGTCTTACCATTTATAGTTATGGACTTAGACATTAATCCAACAGTCTCCCACTTGGATAAGTCTAAAACTATTATTGCGAATGACTTCAAGAACCGATCGGCAATCGTAGCTCTCAAAAGCTTCCGTCGAACTCTGACCTTGTAGATGAACTCTAACCTTTGTCAATGACTTGTCCATTATATAAGGGATCATATATTCCTCCATTCAAGATATCATATGGACTGAGACATGGAATATAAATCATTCTCTCTGTCCATATGTTGTTTCCCGATTTCCGATTCATGATGACTGACTGATTGAACAAATCAAATCAGTCCTGGCCCGGCCGAGCACTTCCATTTGTCATCATCAAATCACCGAGGGGCCCACATATATCGCTTTTATCCCGAAGGTAAAAGGAATGAATAAACTTCGACTCATATGGCTTGTTCTACTACTTGTTGAATCATACACACAGGCACATTTTATAACACCGAGTTACCAATGTGTTTTCGTGCAATCAATGTACTATCAACTCATAGTAACAACTCATATCTCTAGGTTTGAAGAATATAAGATATTATCGTCTCATGATCACTCGTGATAAAATCCATGAAGTGATTCCAATGAGCGCGGGTTGAATCCAATACTCAGAACTTATGAGCACTCATGAGTGTTGTAGCCCTTTGTCCAACATCTTAGACCTCTACAAGCCAACCCATGACAGTCTTGATTCATATCTACTTCCAACATATGACCGACTGTGGATGGTTTGAATAACTTAGTCATTCAGAACAATGACCTAGTTATTATGGAAGTCAAAACATGCAAAGTGAAACACAATAATAATCGAACCCAATATGGTCTCAGACCTAATGAATATAAATAAAACACATTTTATTTATCACCATATGATTACACATTATTTATTGTATACTGTTTCAGCTATCAACTTTATTCTTGAATTTAAAACAATAGTTGTCCCATGCTCCAAGCATGTACACTCTGTTTTCTAAACACTAGTCATGCCATACACCAAGTATGCATACTATGTTTGTCTATGATCTTTAATTTGTGAATTAGATCAATTGAACATAACTCCACTGATCCTCTTTCACAGTCCCAAATCCTTACTGCAAATGCAAGAATTCCAAATTCATGCCATTTACTGAAATCTGTTAGATTCTAAACTTATATGCATTGATCCTCTTGTAACGATTATGCACAAAGTCACAAAGACTTGACAACAAACATTACAGAGCATGCCAATGTAGATCAACTCCATGGAAACATCCTTCTTGCATTAAGTTTCCTAATCTTACACAGATTAAACAATATCTAACTTTGAAACATTTCCAGATTCCATTTTGACTATCACTTCTGAACAAGAGTTGCCTCCTTACAGATTATGTCATTATGTTCCTTCCAGAATTATCACTATACTTCCAACTGTCCTTGAGCAACCAATCTTTTGTAAACCATAGATTGTCCTCGACAATTGTTTAATCCTTTTAGTTATATCCAATTCTAGACCTTTTCCCATCTTAATGCTCCAGGCATTTGGAAAATTTTAGAAAGCATGAATATATCACATGTAATCTGTAACATCCGGATTCCCAGGTATATTATTTTATTTAATTATTTTTGGAGTTTGTGGAGGAACTCGGCGAGTTGGTGCCAAGACTCGCTGAGTATGGTCGCGGATGTTCATCCGGGTTCACGTCCGGACTCGGCGAGTCCATGCTATTTAATGAAACCCTAATCCCCCGGGTTTGGGGCTTATTTAAGGGCACTTATAGCCTCCCATTGCGGCTACCAGTCCCTTGAGAGAACCCTAAGTGAGCCAAATCATTTGTGAGGAAGGAGAAGTCATATTTGATCCTTCTACCTTTTGTTTAGTATGAAGAAGGTGACCAAGAGCAAGAGGAGGTGCGATTCTAGCAGTTCCAGAGTTTAGAGACTTCATTTTGAGGTAATGGTTCGAACCTTCTCCAGTTTTGGTGTTGATCTTTAAAGATAGGGGTTTCTAACCCATTTTGAGGGTGGTTATGTGGAGCAATTGGTCCCTCCTCGAGTTTGTGCCTTGGATCTGGAATCAAAGAGGTCCAGAGACCTTAACCCTTAGAGCTTTATGAAGCAGTTTGGGGTTATTGGGCTTAGGTTGCCATTTTTGGGACTAAATCACCCTTTGATGCCTTGTTATTGATATATAAGCATCAAGATTCGGACTTTACGTGACATTCATGCTTGGGAAGGCCAGATCTATGGTTTAGGGGCACAGATCTGACCTCAGGAGGTCAATAGAGTTTGTGCATGGCATGAACTCGCCGAGTTGTTCTTGAGACTCGGCGAGTAGAGTTAGGGTTTTACGTAAATCACTCAGTGAGTAGACTTGCCGAGTTGGGGGATAACTCAGCGAGTCAGAAGGGGATTAGAGGACTGGAGTTCAAGGCTGTACTCGCCGAGTTGTTCTTGAGACTCGGCGAGTTGAGTTGGGGTGGCCCCGCGATTCATGCCCGGTGTGACTCGTCGAGCATAGGGAGGGACTCGACGTACCAAGCAGGACAAAGAGTTAGTGGACACGTGTGTACTCGCCGAGTCGCCGGAGTGCACTTGGCGAGTTGGGTCAAAGTTTTACTGTTGACTTTGGTTGACTTTTAGGGTTTGCTCAACAATGGAGTCCTTGAGTCAAGACGGGGGTAAAATAGTCTTTTACCCTTCCGAGGGTGCCCATGGAGGGTTGACTCTAGTCTCGAGAGTTATATTTATGAGAGTATTTACTTTATGTGAATAGGCGGAGACTAGGCAATATTTCTACCGAGTCAGAGAATTACCGAGACGCCTGAGGTAAGTCTTCTCACTATACTTTACCTAGTGTGGTAACAGAGTTTTGTGATAGAGTATTTTAGAGTTATATTCCAGTGTAATTGCATGTTATTTATGTGTTGTGATTTATTGTGATATGTGATATGCATGATTCAGAGTTATCAAAGTTAGGACCTTTGGGTCCATAGATGTAGGCCTAGAGGGCCCACAGAGAGTTATGGCTGGAGGGCCCCACTGAGACATATTGACCTGAGGGTCAACAGAGTTACAGCCTCGAGTGGCTATTATGTGTTAGAGTGGTATTTTGGGGAACTCACTAAACATTTATGCTTATAGTGTTATGTGTTATGTGTTTCAGGTACCAATGATGATCGCGGGAAGGCGCCGGCATGATTCGTACACACGCACACTGGAGTTTATATATTTTTGATCTTGGGTTTTGTACTGATACAATGTTGACACAATGCTTTTATTTATGATTACAAATGATATTTTATGGATTTTAAAAGTGAAAAAATGTTCAAATTTTTATGGTGTTACAAGTTGGTATCAGAGCCTTTTTGGGCGTATCTGAACTCAAAGTGGGGATTTGAGGAAAATTTTAATAATAAAGTAAGATATTTGAAAAAGAGTGAAAAGAATTTTGAGACAAACAGAGCAGAGCCGTGTGTACGATCAGCCAGTGCCCGAACGGTGATTTCCCAAAATACCCTCATAATAAGTGTTATCAGATATGCTATGTTATACTATATGATGAATTACGATATGCATGCTAGAGTAGACTAGGTATTCTTATTAGGACTAGAGTGGCCTGATATATGATGCCTTAGTCTAGGGGTTTTGCTGCTAGAAATGCTTAATAGTGTTTAGATAGCAGCGAGGTGCTTATGAGAGATCTGCTAGCGAGTAGCACATTATAGAGAAAGTAGAGTACTTGGGATTTGGGGCTCAAGGAGGAGGACTTGGGATGAATGCTGATGCGGTAT
Source organism: Lactuca sativa (assembly GCF_002870075.4). NCBI lineage: Eukaryota > Viridiplantae > Streptophyta > Magnoliopsida > Asterales > Asteraceae > Lactuca > Lactuca sativa. The sequence goes on from NC_056631.2 coordinate 168,591,813, forward strand.
GGATGGTAGTATTGGGACCGTACTACTGAAGATACCGGGTTGGTGCACAGTCCAGGTAAGAATCCTTAGGGCGCTAAGGAACAAGTAGGGTGGAGTTATTGAGTGTGATTATACTCAAGGGGGTCCCTAATATTATTATGTTGTATTTCAGAGGGAGACCATGGTTGAGACACGCCACACACCAGAGGGCAGTAGCACGAGCGAGGCTGAGATCCATAGGATCATTCAGGAGGAGGTGGCTGCAGCCATCAGGGCAGAGATACCAGAGATGTTCGGGTCTATCAAGACCACTCTGATTAAGACATTTGACGAGAGATACGCTGCTCTTTCTAAGGCTGCTGTTGCTGCGGCCACTACAACTATAGCTGCGATGAGGCCGCAGGGTGGTGATGCATTGCTGTTCCGGGAATTCAGCAACACGAAACCACCAGAGTTCGATGAGACCCAGGACCCGATTGCGTCAATGAGGTGGATATCAGACATTGAGGGGAGTTTCTTTACTTACTCATCCCCTGAGCATTTGAGAGTTCGGTTCGCACTAAACCAGCTTCGCTTGGGAGCGAAGGACTGGTGGAAGTTTGTGACGGCGCACTACACGCCTGCTGAGCTTGCTGTAGTAACCTGGGAGAGGTTCACTGCTATGTTTCGAGATGAGTATGTTCCCCTGGTGGAGAGGCAGCGATTGGCACAGGAGTTTCTGACCCTCAAGCAGGGTACTGAGTCGGTGACAGCAATTACTCGGAAGTTTCATGAGAGGGCGATGTTCTGCCCAGAGCACGTGTCCTTCGAGCAGGCACGTATGAGCCAATATTTTAGTGTGTTGAGGAGGGATATAAGAGAGTTTGTGGCGAAGTCATCGTATCGGATGTTTGCTGAGCTTCATGCAAACGCCCGAAAGAGGGAAATAGAGTTGGAGACCCAAGCTAGGGAGGAGGCTGAGTCTCAGGGAAAGGATCGGCGGCCGACTCAGTCTCAGCCGACAGCCAAGCGGGCCAAACCCGCTGATTCAAGATCTGGGAACCAGAAGGGCCGCACTTGTGGCAAGTGCGGCAAGAGCCATGATGGGATATGCAGAGCGGGGTCTTGCTACAAGTGTGGCAAGGAGGGGCATATGGCCAAAGAATGCCCCAAGGGATTTTCAGTTTGTTTTCATTGCAACCAGACCGGACACCGGAAGGTAGAGTGTCCACAGTTGAGAGGGTCCACACAAGGAGCATCTCCGGGATCTGCCCCTGCTACGGTGAGAGCTACGGATGTTCGGCTTGCAAAGGTCGAGGCATCGAAGGCACGAAGGAGAGCCTTCCAGCTGACTGCGGAGGAGGTCCGCGCAGCACCCGATGTCGTGGCCGGTATGTATTTTTTCTTGTATTCTTTTGTATATTGAGATTTTGTGCTTATATTATGTTATGCGTAGGTACTTTCCTTGTGCATTTTGTGCCTGCTCTAGTGTTATTTGACTTGGGTGCGAGTCGATCTTTTGTATCGTTGGCTTTTAGCCGACACATCAGTATTAGTCGAGAGGCGTTGAGTCGACCTCTAAGAGTGTCCATAGCGGATGAGAGAGCGGTGTATGCCACCGAGGTGATTCGTGGTTGTGTACTCGAGATTTTCGGAGTATAGTTTCCAATCGATTTAGTCCCCATTGCGATGGGAGATGTCTGTGTCATCATGGGCATGGACTGGTTGAGCCGATTTGGAGCGATCATCGACTGCGAGCGACAGCTGGTGACCATGTGAGACCCTAATGGGGGAAATCTTACAGTGTACGGCGAGGGTACACGTTCTGGTTCAACGTTTTGTTCAGCCGCTAGTGCGAGGCAGAGTCTTCAGCAGGGGTGTAAGGGATTTATAGCGTATATGATGGACGCGAGGGTTGAATCAGAGAGACCGAGGTCAGTAAAAGAGGTTCCGATAGTGTGTGAGTTCCCATATGTATTCCCGGAGGAGTTGCCGGGTGTTTAGTATTGATTTGGTCCCGGGGGATACACCTATCGCCAAGGCGCCCTATCGTCTTACGCCTCCAGAGATGCAGGAGTTTTCCTCGCAGCTATAGGAGTTGCTGGGGAAGGGATTTATTCGGCCGAGCAGTTCGCCTTAGGGAGCTCCTATCCTTTTCGTCAAGAAAAAGGATGGTTCACACCGGATGTGCATTGATTACCGGGAGTTGAACAAGTTGACGGTCAAGAACCGTTACCCTTTGCCGAGGATTGATGATTTGTTCAATCAGTTGCAGGGAGCATCTTGGTTCTCCAAGATCGATTTGAGGTCGGGATACCATCAGGTGAGGGTGCGAGATGAGGATATCCAGAAGACAGCATTCAGGACTCGTTACGGGTATTACGAGTTCGTGGTGATGCCTTTCAGGCTCACCAACGCACCAGCAATGTTCATGGATCTCATGAACAGGGTGTGTAGACCGATGTTGGATCGCTCGGTGATCGTATTCATCGATGACATTTTGGTGTATTCGAGATCTAGAGAGTAGCATGAGGAGCATCTAAGGGAGATTCTAGGGGTTTTGAGATCGAAGAGGATTTATGCCAAATTCTCCAAGTGTGATTTCTGGTTACGAGAAGTCCAGTTCCTGGGAGATCTCGTTAATCAAAAAGAGATATTGGTTGACCCGGCCAAGATTGAGGGGGTGATGAGTTGGGAGGTGCCGAGGTCACCCACGGAGATCAGGAGTTTCCTAGGACTGGCAGGCTATTATCAGAGATTCATCAGAGATTTCTCAAAGATCGTTGTGCCACTCACTAAGCTGACCCGAAAGGGTGTAGCTTTTGCTTGGAGTCCAGAGCAGCAGGCCTCCTTCGAGACACTTCGCCAGAGACTATGCGAAGCGCCGGTGTTAGCCCTTCCGGAGGGAATGGAGGATTTTGTGGTATATTGTGACGCGTCGATATTAGGGTTAGGAGCAGTGCTTATGCAGAGAGGGCATGTGATAGCATATGCATCGAGACAGCTGAAGCCTCATGAGGCGAGGTATCCTACCCACGATTTAGAGTTGGGGGCAGTAGTGTTCGCCCTCAAGATCTGGCGTTACTATCTGTATGGGGTCCGGTGTACCATATACACGGATCACAAGAGCCTGAAGTACTTGATGGATCAGCCCAACCTGAATATGCGACATAGGAGATGGCTGGATGTGGTAAATGATTATGATTGTGAGATCCTGTATCACCCGGGGAAGGCCAACGTGGTAGCCGATGCCCTGAGTCATAGGGCGGAGAGTGTTCCGATGCGTGAAATTTGTATGAGATTGACAGTGATGACTCCGATGTTGGACACCATTCGAGGAGCCCAGGCCGAGGTCGTGAGACCAGAAAACCAGAAGAGAGAGCGAGTTATCAGGCAAGTATCGGAGTTCGTTACCGATAGCCGTGGGCTCATGACATTTCACGGTCGGATTTGGGTGCCATTTGTGGGCGGAACGCGTACCATTTTGATGGAGGAGGCACATCGATCGAAGTTCTCGATCCATCATGGGGCCACTAAGATGTATTTGGACCTAAAAAGGGAGTATTGGTGGCCCTGTATGAAGAGGGACATTGCATGGTTTGTGGAGAGGTGCCTAACCTGTCGCAGGGTTAAGGCTGAGCACCAGAGACCGCACGACAAGTTGCAGCCGTTAGAGATCCCCGAGTGGAAGTGGGAACAGATTGCTATAGACTTTATCACAAAATTGCCGAGGACTATGAGGGGTGTCGATGCAATTTGGGTGATTGTAGACAGATTGACGAAGAGCGCTCATTTCCTTGCTATCAGTGAGAGCTCTTCCGCAGGGGGGTTGGCGGAGATATACGTGAGGGAGGATGTATCGCGGCACGGAGTGCTGATCTCGATTGTCTCAGATCGAGATATGTGCTTCACTTCCAGATTCTGGAAGAAATTTCATGAGGATTTGGGTACGAGACTGCATTTTAGTACCACATACCACCCACAAACCGATGGGCAGAGCGAGCGGACGATACAGACGCTCGAGGACATGCTCCGAGCATGTGTGTTGGATTTCGGCAGGAGTTGGGACACGTATTTTCCCTTGGCAGAGTTTTCCTACAACAACAACCATCATTCGAGCATTGGTATGCCACCCTTTGAGCTGTTGTATGGGAGGAGATGTCGGACCCCCATTTGCTGGGGGGAGGTAGGGCAGCATGTGATGGGTAGTACGGAGATCGTGCTTCAGAAGACTGAGCAGATACAGCAGGTCAGGCAGAGGTTGTTGACCGCTTAGAGTCGTCAGAAGAGTTATGTGGACAGACGCCGGTCCAAGCTCGAGTTCCAGGTCGGCGACTTCGTACTCCTGAAGGTCTCTCCTTGGAAAGGAGTGATCTGATTCAGGAAGAGGGGCAAGTTGGGGCCCCAATATATCGGTCCGTTCAGGGTGATCGCGAGGGTAGGCAGGGTAGCCTACCGGTTGGAGCTACCTGCAAAGCTAGGTCAGATTCACGACACCTTCCACGTGTCGCAACTGAGAAAGTGTATAGCCGACGAGTCGGCGGTGGTGCCATTAGAGGATATTTAGGTGGATGTGGGCCTGAACTACGTTGAGAGACTGATGGCAATTCAGGATCGAAAGATCAAGGTTCTGAGGAACAAGGAAGTGCCTCTGGTGCAGGTCCAGTGGCAGCATTGGAAAGGGTCAGAGCTTACTTGGGAGCCGGAGCATGAGATGTGTGAGCAGCATCCGAAGTTGTTTTCAGAGTGAGACTTCGAGGGCGAAGTCTGATTCTAGTGGGGGAGAATTGTAACATCCAGATTCCCAGGTATATTATTTTATTTAATTATTTTTGGAGTTTGTGGAGGAACTCGGCGATATGTTGCCAAGACTCGCCGAGTATGGTCGCGGATGTTCATCCGAGTTCACGTCTGGACTCGGCGGGTCCATTCGTGGACTCGGCGAGTCCATGCTGTTTAATGAAACCCTAATCCCCTGGGTTTGGGGCCTATTTAAGGGCACTTATAGCCTCCCATTGCGGCTACCAGTCCCTTGAGAGAACCCTAAGTGAGCCAAATCGTTTGTGAGGAAGGAGAAGTCATATTTGATCCTTCTACCTTTGGTTTAGCAAGAAGAAGGTGACCAAGAGCAAGAGGAGGTACGATTCTAGTAGTTCCAGAGTTCAGAGACTTCATTTTTAGGTAATGGTTCGAACCTTCTTCAGTTTTGGTGTTGATCTTTAGAGATATGGTTTTCTAACCCCTATTGAGGGTGGTTATGTGGAGCAATTCGTCCCTCCTCGAGTTTGTGCCTTGGATCTGGACTCAAAGAGGTCCATAGACCTTAACCCTTGGAGCTTTATGAATCAGTTTGGGGTTATTGGGCTTAGGTTGCCATTTTTGGGACTAAATCACCCTTTGATGCCTTGTTATTGATATATAAGAATCAAGATTCTGACTTTACATGACATTCATGCTTGGGAAGGCCAGATCTATGGTTTAGGGGCACATATCTGACCTCATGAGGTCAATAGAGTTTGTGCATGGCATGGACTCGCCGATTTGTTCTTGAGACTCGGCGAGTAGAGTTAGGGTTTTACGTAAATCACTTAGTGTGTAGACTTGCCGAGTTGGGGGATAACTCAGTGAGTCAGAAGGGGATTAGAGGACTGGAGTTCAAGGCTATACTCGCCGAGTTATTCTTGAGACTCGGCGAGTTGAGTCGGGGTGGCCCCGTGATTCATGCCCGGTGTGACTCGTCGAGCATAGGGAGGGACTCAACGTACCAAGCGGGACAAAGAGTTAGTGGACACGTGTGTACTCGCCGAGTCGCCGGAGTGCACTCGGCGAGTTGGGTCAAAGTTTGACCGTTGACTTTGGTTGACTTTTAGGGTTTGCTCAACAATGGAGTCCTTGAGTCAAGAGGGGGGTAAAATAGTCTTTTACCCTTCCGAGGGTGCCCATGGAGGGTTGAGTCTAGTCTCGAGAGTTATATTTATGAGAGTATTTACTTTATGTGAATAGGCGGAGGCTAGACAATATTTCTATCGAGTCAGAGAATTACGGAGACGCCTGAGGTGAGTCTTCTCACTATACTTTACCTAGTGTGGTAATAGAGTTTTGTGATAGAGTATTTTAGAGTTATATGCCAGTGTAATTTCATGTTATTTATGTGTTGTAATTTATTGTGATATGTGATATGCATGATTCAAAGTTATCAGAGTTAGGACCTTTGGGTCCATAGATTTAGGCCCAGAGGGCCCACAGAGAGTTGGAGCTGGAGGGCCCTACTGAGACACATTGACCCGAGGGTCAACAGAGTTACAACCTCGAGTGGCTATTATGTGTTAGAGTGGTATTTTGGGGAACTCACTAAGCATTTATGCTTACAATGTTATATGTTATGTGTTTCAGGTACCAGTGATGATCACGGGAAGGCGCCGACATGATTCGTACACACGCACACTGGAGTTTATATATTTTTGATCTTGGGTTTTATACTGATACAATGCTTTTATTTATGATTACAAATGATATTTTATGGATTTTAAAAGTGAAAAATTGTTCAAATTTTTACGGTGTTACATAATCGATCCTATATCCGAAGCATATGGGACACGATTCATGATGTCTCACAAAAAGACTAAACCTGTCTTTTGCTATAACATTTCCATTTCTATTTGCCAAGTTCTCATAATTCAAATTATGAAAAGGGATACTGTAATCATAATCAAATTTTAGAATGCAAATAATGGACCCATATACAGAATTTCCTTATGTTGATCCATTCCAACATGAAATTCATATATATATCCTTGACTAAATGATTAAAACCTCACGATCAAAGCTTATAGATTTGAGATGAAGTATAATTTCCTCTCCCTTAATTATAGCAAAACAACTCTTTCCTAATTGAAACTTTTGTTTTCTATAATTAACATTGCTAACTTGCAACCTTTATCATAATTATCATGCTCCCACTAACATGATGATTATTAGCATAACACTTATGCTCCCACTAGCTTTGACATGTACTCAGAAATTAGCTGACTTTCTTACCAAAGTTCATATTTCTGATACTAGATTGTTTTGATAAGACTTTATCAAAATCATACACCTCTTTTAGATAGCTCACAGGTGTGTCTAAACAATTTTAGAACTATGAAAAGGGATGCCGTAATCATAGTCTCAATTGCTTAGATCTTTGCAACTTCTCACAAGTCCATGTTAGGGTGCCGGTTAACCACACAGCTCCACTAACGACTTTGAGAATGCAAATATCACAATTGCTATCTAGCTAAAATCTACTTAGTGAAAGTGTTTCCTCACCATCATTTTCATGAATTGGAGAGAAACCTTATGACACTTAGATTTTTATGGTGTATGAGTTCCTACCCATATGAATTTTTCAAAACCATAATCACAAGACAAGGATAATGACAAATCCAATCTCATATGGACTGAACTCAATCTTAATTTGTTGCCACCTGGCAGCTCAAGGGCCTGCCATTTCTTCCAAGTTGTTGTGCAACCAATTGATAACTCTAAGAGCTCATATGCAAAGCCAACTTTAAATGGAATGGGCATAGAATATGTCAACACGATAGGCTATAAACCTCAAGTCGTGTGCTAGTGAAGAACTTCAAATTCTATTCTTGATTACTTCTTGAAACATTCTAGACCTTTAAGACTCCCACTATCCTCTTGACATATAAGACTTTCTTGTCAGATATTCAAGAGATAGTGTGGATTCTAATCAAGACAAACACTTCACACAATTGGCCTTAGTTGGTCTTTGTTTTATCCAAAACATCATAACTTACCAATTTCAAATGTACAAGAGTAGAAAACTTTTACTCTTACATTTGACAAGTGTTTTAAACCTTCTTTAAGACATGTCACTCAATTTACAATCTTAGAGTATATCTCTAAGAATTGTTTTTAGAACGAAGTATGACGCATCTTCTTGATCTAACCATTTCAACAATTCAATATTCCTCTTCTTAGTCATAAGAATGCACTAAGATTTCCTTAGAGAACTAATTATGCTATGGTTTCTTAATCATTAAGATGATCACAAAAAATGATACTAAAGTCCTCTTCCATCTTTTCAGATTTGAGAAACTTTTATCTTTCTGCCTAATTTGACACTTCTTATTCGCTCTGCCATACATCGAAACTTTTCCAATGTTTCAGAATTATACTTAAACCTGTAAGTATAACCATATTTACTGAACTTAATTAAATAATGACGAATAGTCTTATCAATCTTTTGTGGTGAACTTGACCAATGCACAACAATGTGTACTCGATCCCTTAGTCTGTTACTTGACTCACACATCCATGTGAACAAGTAGTTAGTCTTAATTTTTCCAATGCTTGAAAGTTCTCATTCATCATGCTATACAACTTGCATGATTCCAAGTTTCTATCCAACTGGAACTTGGGTGACGAAAATCTTTCCTTATTTCGTAAATTTAGACATTACCACAAATGAAAGAATCGAATTCATATTTCCACTCTTGCTTTTAATGGAATCTGATAAGCAACAAAAATTTCCACAAATGCCATTGTAAGGATATTTTAAAATAAATAAAATCAAAATTTTTCTTTTATTTTAAAACTTTGCGGAAAAACTATCCTTACAGTGCAAAAGCACATGAAAACTTCGTTGTTATCTATTCCTAAGCAATATATCATAACTCCTAAGAAGTAGCTCAAGAATCTGATCTTCAAACTATGGGATAGAAATTCATCTACGCGATCAGATTCAATATATTCTTTCTTTAAGTTTCTTCACTTTTCGTTGATTCTTAAAACATCAACATGTGACCTAGTCACATCATGTATCAAGAATCTCAGAATAGAAACTTATCAGAGTTAGATAGTGGACTTTACCTGAAGTAGTGTCAAACTTATTGACTTTAACACCCTTAGGTAAATTTGGCAGCTTCGCAACTAATGCCCCTTCCTTTGGTAGTATAAACATATGGACCCTTTGGTAATGGTACACGGGACTATCACATACTTAACTTTTCTCTTTACCATTTGGTCAACTGAGTTGACTATGGCCGATCCCTTTCCATTGGGAAGAGAATGCTTTTTCTGGATTTCCAGTGTCTTCATTGTCAATGTCCAAAAAGTTTCATGAAGTTGATCTTAGCAAATAGATAAGATCATTAAGGGTCTTGTCATAGTCTGTTTCATAGGAGTCCCAAAGGAACTCACTATGTGACTTAGAAAGTAGTTGAACCACCCACTTTCTCAAGACTTTGACACCTAACTCTCCCGGCTTGTCAATATGTGACTACATCTCCAAGATGTGATCACACCTAGACCTTGCCTTGCCAATAGGGCTTGAGTGACCTTGAACTTTTCAAGAACTTGTGGGTTAGGGAGAATAATTTGGTGGAGGTGAAAGAAGTATGATATCCATGGGACATCATCTTCATTTAGGAAAGCCTGTTTCAAGAGATTTGGGAAGATCATAGATGTTTAAACCAGACATCTTTTGGGAGATTTTCAAGATAGTTGATCTAAAGTCCTTAATATAACACCCTATATGAAATATTAAGGCTAGGACCCTACAAACTATTTTATAACTTAGAAGAGGGATGTCGTAATCAAAGTTATAAAATATTTGAAGGTAGGTGAATGACGATTCACCAATTTCCACCAAGATAAACAAAATTTATTAATAGGTTTTAATTTGATTTGAAACTCCTAGATCTTTTGAGATTCATTGAACTGTTCAATGGCATGTTTCAATCTCGAGTGTGCCCTTCAGGTTTTGTGACTGGGATGCCGAGGATCACAAAACAAGGTGTGAAGTAACCATGCAAATATACTTGGTACCCTTAAGTGTTTACCCCTCAATCGATGTGCCGGTTAACCACACACGCTCCATCGATACTATGATAAACATTAAGTTACCCTTTGCCTACCTTGTTAAATATGAGTTAGTGTGCCGGTTAAGTACACACGCTCCACTAACCGACTTAAACAAAATGCAAAGTGTAATTTCATGGATTAGCACCTTATTCACATTTTCCTAAGTAACTAAGATTGGGTATTTATAAATGGTTTAGTTACTTAGTATTTATCATTAATACTTTTAATGAAGGGAGAATTCTAGTCCTTGTCCTACCCGTTTGGCTAACGACCCTCCACCAGTCAAGGAAGCGGTGGGTGAGAGTGGACACCCATTAAACTGCCATTTTATAGGCAGTAACCTTATACCCCCCCTTATAGACCGACTTCGTGAATGAGGCCTACTAACGGTAAGACTGACTTGCTCTTATACATATATATAAATATTATTAACTTATAATATTATAAAGTATAAGGGTTGAATTTTAACTTTTAAAATTCTAAGGGCTAACTTGGAATTAAAGTATTCATAAGTGAAAAATTTTCAAATTCCAAAACTTGAGGGAAAGTTTTGAAACTATTCAAAACTAATTAATTCCATAATCTATGTGTTTAAAGTAGTCTTAATCCAAAAACTCTTCAAGTTCCATAACTTGAGGACAAGTTATGAAAGACTTTAAATTATTAAAGAATGTAACTTTTTCTTTATTTTGTAACTTATGGAATTAATTAAGGTTACACATTTTTTTTACTTAATGAAGTGACTCTTGAACCTCCATAACTTGAGGACAAGACTTTTCATTTTTTGTAACCTTTACCAACTTTTATGAGTTTTATGAAACTTAAATGTGACTTTTCATATAACTTGAGGACAAGTTACAAAAACACATTTTAGAATCAACTCTTAGATTAATTTGGATTGAAAACAACAATTTCACATAACTTCCTATTAATCTAAGCAACTCATAAGAACAAGATAATTCAAATCAAACTTTTTCATGTAATTAGTCTAAACCTTAAACTAATACAAAACATGAATCTATTGACAATTATCTTTGAAATTGGATTAGCATGAATATTACCACATCAAAAACAAGTTTATAAGTCCAAAAACATCTGAGAGTAATGTTCCTAGTCCAATTCCAGCCAAAAAAGTCGAATATATGCTGTCTGGGGGTCCAACTCGTCGAGTGCACAAACCAACTCAGCGAGTTGGATGCATTTTGTCTTGGACTCGTTGAGTCCCTTCATGGACTCGGCGAGTCTGCTGGGCAGACAGCATCAAAACTCGATTGTTCAGCTACTATTGCAAGTATAACAAGAAAACAAGCCTAGGCTCTGATACTACTTTTGGGTTTTGAGCATTCTAACACTCCTAAGTGTACATGCAACCCTAAATACCTTGGATCTATGTTTTCTCTATTATACATACAAATATGAACATCCAAGGTATTATCCTAATCTAGCATACAAAACAATGAATATAACAAGATAGAATACATACCTCTTTGATGTAGAATGTCCTCATGAAGCTTGAGTGCCTAGTGCCTCAAGTGTGACACCTCAAATGGTTCACACAACATCAAATACACTTGGAATAACTTGATAGAACTCTACACTTCATGAAATCGGCTAGCCCTACTATTACACACACTAGTGGCCGATTTTGGTGAATAATATGATGCTTATATAGTGTGTTACAATTAGGGTTACACCATGTAAACCCTAATTGTCATGACCTTTCATTTCCATGACCCATGGGTTATGTAACCTCCATGGAGCATCCTATGGGTTTAACCCAACTTGATTATCCATGGAGCTTTGGCCCACTATATAAGTTATGGATGATTTTCACAATCAACCCATATATTTAATTAGTCTTCTTTGATCACATAATTAATTCAAAATTAATTCTTGATCAATAATAACTCAATATTATTATTCTTATTATTAATATACTAGAATTTATAATATATTAATAACCATAAGTGTCTTATTTCTCTCATTTAGTCTATCCAAGTGCATGATGCCATGCAACCCAAATGGACCATGCCGGGTCGGGTCAAGTCTTACCAATTATAGTTATGGACTTAAATATTAATCCAACAAAAATATCTAAATATTTTATAAAATGTAGTGATCTCTTGGTTGTATCAATTGCATAAGTCCTAATCTTGTTGAAATCATTTATATAAGAACACAAAATTCCTTTGTGTTTTGCTTGTATTCCGCCTGAAAACGTTAAAAAAAGTAAAAGTGTAAGGGTATGAACTCATAGTTGATTATGTGTAGGAGCTCGACAACAAAACCGGAAAGATGACCCTCGAGTTGGAGTATGCGGAAATTAATAGTATCCTAATGATAATTTGTCACACCCCCGAACCAGACGGCGGAAACGTCTGGGCGCTTGTGTGAGTAACAATTGAATAATCATTACAATGAATATACATGAAACGTAACACAGTCATCACCAACATTACATAATACAACCAACATTGTTCACATCGAGTACATTGTTAAATTACATTGTTCGCTCTGCTTCGTTATCAAATAAAATGCATGCATACGAGTTGTTAAGCAGGAACGTACCGGTGACAATGGCTGGGTCCTACACTGCTTCACCCTGACCCATTGTCAGTGCTCTCCCCGTGGCTCCTACCCCTTGATTGTTCGTATTGGGGCAGTTTCGCCTGGTATGCCCAATTTTCCCACATCCGTAACAGGTATACCTAGCTCCAGTATTGGTGTTGTTGTTGCTGTTTGTCATCTGGTTCTGCAGGAGTTGAGTCCTACAGTACTTCGCTGTATGGCCCTTCCGATTGCACCTTGTGCAACTCATCTCTCTGCACTCCCCGTGATGGTGGAAGTTTCATTTTCCACACTTGGGGAGATTTCCCGAGTACTGCTTAGAAGCATTTGGCGTGGATGAGGCTGGAGCATTTGGTGTGGCAGTAGCTTGTGTTGCATAATGGACATATACCATTTGTTGCTTCTTAGATGATTCCGAGTGTTGTTCTCCCTTCCGCTTGTTGTTCTTCCCCTTCTTGTTCTCTTCTTCCTTCTTAACCTCCGCTACCACTGTCTTGGCACCCTTCTCATTGCCATGATTGTACAGTTTCTTGGCCAGTCTCTTGGCACTATCAAATGTCTTAGGGTTTGCCGCAATGACATTCCCTTGGATAGGTTCACCCAGTCCCTAGATAAACCTTTCAATCTTCTGCTCCTGTGAGGTGATCATTCCGGGACATAGAAGAGATAGCTCACTAAATCGGGATATGTATGCGTCGATATTGGAGTTTTGGACCGTGAGGTTCCACAACTCTTGCTCCATCATCTGAATCTCACCTCTAGGGTAGTATTCTGCTAACATCATCTCCTTCAGCTCTTCCCAAGGCATCGCGTTTGCCACCGGGAGTGTCATAGCCTCTACGTGGCCATTCCACCAGGAGAGCGCTTGGTCAATGAAAGTGCAGGCTGCAAACTTGACCTTACACTCATCGGGACACCCGTAGATTTCGAAAACACTCTACTTTCTCGATCCACCGCTTCAGGGCTATGACACCTCCTGGAGTTATTGGAGAGTAGGGTACGCTTATGGATTCATTTCCCGCTGTGATTACTACCGAACACATGTTGGTTATATTCTAAATAAATATAGTTTATCAGGCTATATTCATCCCTAATATAACTACATAACTGCCCATGTTTAATCATAATGTTCAATTTCCTCCAGAAGCTTTTATTAAGTATTGTTAGGTTATTATCCTAATATACGCACATAAGTGTGAAATTTTTGTTTTGTTCAGAGTTATTTAGTCCCATTGTGTTTATAATTGCATATCATGTATGGTTAGATATGCTAGTTCACTAAAAACATTGCTCTGATACCAACCTGTCACACCCCCGAACCAGACAGCGGAAACGTCTGGGGCCTCGTATGACTTACAATTGAATAATCATTACAATGAATATACATGAAACGTAACACAATCATCACCAACATTACGTAATACAACCAGCATTGTTCACATCAAGTACATTGTTAAATTACATAAGTTCTAATTTTCCAAAGTACGATAAGTGATGTTACATAAACAAAACCATACACACTTGCATATCTTCTAGCTTAACGATTACCTGAGAACACAAGTTATTTTAAAAACAGTCAACATATATAATGTTGGTGACTTCATAAGTATATTTGAATAAAAGTCATTGTATCTTTCGTAAAAACCCAGAAAATCCGATATTTTCTGTAAAATGTTTTGAAAATGATGTGAAAATCGAGCATAAATGCATGTGTGAATTTAATGGATAAAACTTGTAAGAGTGTAGTTTAGATTCGTTGTATTTTGAAAAAATGATAATTGTATATGAATAATTTCCCCCAGAAAATCCGATATTTTCTATTTTATAATAACATCTAAATTCTTGTATCGCTAAATAAGTCGTTTTGCATCAACACAATTAAAGAGTTTATCTTCAAAAGGTTATCTTTTGGTATTGAATCCCTATATGAGCCGTTATAACCATGCATGATAATGACTAGGTCGCCTGTCTTGGTATTTTTCCAAATGCCGGTCTTGCTAAGGATGTTGTCGCCCTAGACTTGCCTAGTCTAGTTGTAGCGAACAACTAAGGCGTGGGGATCACCCCGTGTAGATCTATACACAAACTCCTGCTTTCCTACCAGGAAAATCTGATTATAACTACATGTTACGATTGTACACTCAGTGGTGCCAACCGACAAGTCTCACTAGATTCTTAACCTCTTTTTGTATTATGTTCAATGTTTACGTATTTGTGAGACGTTTTTGTATTCGAAGGGTACTTGAATAAGTTTACGGATTTCAATGATTACATAAGGGTATCGTTACGGCTTACTAACATAATAAATTTCCTTTCCAATCCCTATTAGTATGAAATTTTTCCACAAAGGCCCAATCACATGCAAAAGAGTAATTTAGGCCCAATAGGCACGTAAATGGGCCACAAAAGCCCAATAATATGCAACCCAATACTTAAGCCCAAATTAACATGTAAATAGGCCACAAGACACAATCAACATGTCATGGAAAACATTGGGCTCAATACACACTTAATTGGGCTATTAGGGCCCAATAGCCAAGAAATGTGAATATTGGGCCCAATAAATAGTTTTTGACGTAATTCGTTCGTTCTTTTTGATTCGAGGCTTAATAGATTGATGATAAAATGTTTTCATTTTGTAAAAATGACATTTTTGGCTAATAATACTCAAATCTTTAATTAAGGCACAAAGTTTTGTAAAAATGACGCTTTAGTCCATAATTTATAAAAGTTTGCAATTTTGTCCCAAATGTTGGCAAATTTACAGTTTTGACCCAAAATGTTAAATTTTCACATTTAAATCCTTGTTTCGCAGAAAATTACATTTTCAGCCGTTCTTGGTAAAAGTTCACATTTTCGGCCCCGGTTTTGGAAAACTTTACATTTTTGGTCTAATTTGAAAATAAATGACATTTTCATCTCTAAATTTGGTTTATTTACATTTATGACTCAAACTTTTTCCATAATAACATTTTTAAACCTTAAAACTTTATTTTATTTTTGCAAATTGGGCCCAAAGGCCGTGATGCCCAAAATGTTGGCCCAATAAGCTTAAATTTGCATTTTTGACCCTTGTAAAAGTATGTTTAGCATAAAAACACCTTTTTATATATGTAGGACCTGTTTGGCACCCTTTAAAACAGAATTTTCGCTTTTTACCCTTATCTTTTGTTTTCTTGACAATTTTGACCTTTAACATGATTTTTGTTAAATTCTTTTGCATCTTAAACATGTGTTCTTCTTTGACTTGGTAATATGATATATATATATATATATATATATATATATATATATATATATATATATATATATATATATATATATATATATATATACTATATCATTAAACATATTACCTATTTCTTGAAATTTAAGAGGTATACCTATCGCAACATGATGTACAATCTTATTAAGCTTACAATCTTAACTCATTGTATCTTTACCTTATCTTAACCCTAAACTGATCGACACAACATAGACGCCGTCAAACCCACCTATCTTCTATCTCTCTCCTTACTCACTTCAGTTTCCAGTGGACCATTGGTACCACCACCCTCCTCACCCTCTACGGCAGCCTCCGCTGCAACCTATAGAAGGTCACCGAACATCCCTTCCTCCATTAATTGTCATGTGCTCACTCAAATGCTCATCCTTCTACACTGTATGATCGATGGCTACATATGTTAAGAAAGGTCATGGTTGTGGCGACTTCGGGTTTGTAGAGAGGATGACGAAGATAGATAGCGACTATGGTGGTGTTCGATGACAGTGAGACTGATGACGGTGGCGGGGGATAAGAGGCCGGATTCTACATAAGTGCAAATGACCTAGGGTTTTGCATAGGGTTTGAAATATTTGTTCCGTGATATGGGATGTGTCATAACGCCATCTCTACATAGTCTCTACCCCGACACCATTATTTTGTCGATGAACCACACCGCAATCTCTCTCTCTCTCTCTCTCTCTCTCTCTCTCTCTCTCTCTCTCTCTCTCACACACACACACACACACATATGCGCATCTTTAATTTATGTTATTCTTAAGTGCGATTTCTTTTTGTTTTTCTGTTAGTTCCATTTTTTTATCCTTTTACCTAAACCTTAAAGAGTTATTTTAGTCTACACAAGGTGCCAATACACGGTTAAAAGTCAATATAGAGCTTTGATGGCATATTTGGGTTGAGATGGTGCTGATATCTCTTTCTCTCTCAGGTGCTTCTTTAATTTACGTTATTCTTAAGAGTATTTTTTTTTTCCTGTTTTTCTATTGTTCCATTTTTTATCCTTTTACCTAAATCTTAAAGAGTTATTTTAGTTTGCACAAGGTGCCAATACAGGGTTCAAAATCAATACAGAGCTTTGATGGTATATTTGGGTTGAGATGGTGTTGATATCTCTTTCTCTCTCAGGTGCTTGTTTAATTTACGTTATTCTTAAGTGCAATTTTTTTCTTCTGTTTCTCTGTTGTTCCATTTTTTATTCTTTTACCTAAAGCTTGAAGAGTTATTTCAATTTGCATTCTTTTACCTAAAGCTTGAAGAGTTATTTCAATTTGCATAAGGTGCCAATATAGGGTTAAAAGTCAATACAGAGCTTTGGTGGCATATATGGGTTGAGATGGTGCTGACTGTGCTCAAATTGTAATACAGTCAAGGGTCATAGTAATTTCTCAGGCACTACTTCTATTAGCCAAACAACCACTCCCGATAAGTGTCATACGAATTTACCATACTACCCTCTCAACATTTTTGTATTCTCATTCATGATGTGCAACATGAGGAACAGTACACCGTTTGGGACTCCTCCGCCCATAATTACTAGAATATAATTGTGTAATTGAGTTTATATAAAGAGGTCATTTGAGAAGCCTTTGGTTATTAAAACCTGCATATCCCCGGGCATCTCCAAAAATTCATGAGATTGACTATTGCCATGACAACATCATATATTACCAACATACCGCTTCTGATAAAAGAATTGGCTCTATCCATACACATCAAGGATCTAAAGGATTCAACCAAGATGCTGCCATTCTTTACCAGGTTTCCTATCTCACTCATTGTGATTCATTGCTCAAATTCACCATTTTCTTTCTTTAGATCGTATACATATCTTAATTTTTTATTTTTAATGAAGATATAATTCTTGATGAATGACTATGGAATGGAAGATGGAGCATTTGGTGGGGTGTTTGATGTACATGGAAGGAATGTTCAAATAGTCGGCGCCTCTTGCTGGAAACATCTTCATGGAAGTGACGGTGACTCTCTGTCTTCACTGATGACCTTCACACAATCTATGTTGGATCTAAACTGAGTGCAGATCAAACCAACCATTTCCTTGAGCCACCTTTCTGTTAACAACCACGATTTATCTAATTTCCTTGATGCTTACCATCTCTAACGAAACCCTTGGTCTCCGATCTGTTTTTGGAAATGAATAGGTAAGGTAACCAAATATGTATTTTCGGCTCCTGTTCTTGGTTCTCTGTATTTTCTTTAGCGATTAGGGTACTTTTGGTTTTTTCTTTTGTTAAAATTCAGTGATTATATGGTTTGTTTAGGATTTGTATATTAATTATGGTATTAAGGTATTGTCTATTTTGCATTTGTAATAGGATGAAGGGTGGACAAATTACCCTCCTAAAGATTGATGGATGAATGGAACCATTTGTCTTCACCAGACCCAATAACAAGTAAGTGTTCACATGTTTTACATCTGAAATCATATCTGATTTGGCCAAAATCTAGCCATCTCCCGACTTTTCTGTTTAGACAATGTTATATCAAGTGATGCTGCTGAAATGCAAATGCATTCTTATCCTCTACCTCTTAATGATTTTGGACAACTTGATGTTTAGTGTAGATATCACCGTTCTTGCTGGTTTGTTTCAAAGATCTGGTAATGCTACGATGGTAGAGGTATTATAGCTCTTTCTTTAGTTTGAACAAATGCTTGGTTGTGATGTACCAAAAAATATGGTGCTTACTTTCTGTTTTTCCTTAACTTTTCAACCAAATATGCTATTTAAAATTGAATCGGTTTATTGAGAACGATCCATTATAAATAAGTGTCCTGTCTTCATTTTGGTCAGATGTTATTAAGAGTGGTTTTGAATTGGTTATTGGTTCTATCTTCCAAGAATCCATCACTTCGTTTTCAAATATACAAACTTTCAAATACATCATTAACCTGATGTGAAATGGTTTCTTGGTTACGTTATTATGTTGTTGGCCCATACATATTCAAAGTTCGATTGATGGTCAATTTGACCAGATGTAGTGACTTAAAACTACCATAATTTAGGTCCAAAACATGAATTTAAAGATTAAAAAAAGCATATGTGGCTGTAATTTTTTTAATAAACATGTGAAATAGGCTGGTTATATATAGGGGTAAAATGGGATGGTTGTATTTTAATTAACATGTCAAATAGGCTGGTTACAATTGATATGAATCTTTTAATGTTTATTAGGGGATATAGGTTGTTTTTTTCTGTGTCACAAAAAGAAACAAATCTCTGCTTTAATATGTTAGTTCTTAAATTATCAGGGGGTTTGCCTGTTGCATGCCCTAATTTCATCTAACATATAGTACTTATTTGTCAATGATGTTAGTTTTTCATCTAGCCCACACCCCTTATTTCATCTAGCTGCTGAGATATTAATAAATTAATAATTTTTTTTCACTCTGGTCGTCCCATGAAACATTGTAGCTTATCTGGTGTCTTTGTAATATACACACCACGTGTTAAGTTTTACATAGTTTTTCCTCATTTTTTTTTCATCTCATGTTAGCCAACTGAATTGTTGCAGGTGAGTGAGAAACTAAAGCTGACAATGTCTTCTAGCAAGCTAAGTTTTGACTGAATCCGTACTCCCTCACCGATGCTGTTGTTCCACTCCTGCAGTCTCAGCCATCGATGTCGTTCCTCACCGAAAGTCTGAGCCCTTATTCAGCAAAAGAAGGAAATTATCCCCGATATTAAAATGGTGTATCGACAAAAAAAATTCTTTTTATTAGTTTGATTTGAAATCTACACGATGCTTTACTCCATTTTAGATTAATATGTCCAATTTAATTTTGATGTAGAACTACAGGGGAATTTAGGCATCAGGTTAACTGCTCTTTTTCATAACAACTGTGAATACATCTTCATTTTCCTGAATTTTTAAAAATGCAATATGTCCAAACATGAAAAAATAACTGCCTTCAACCAAAAAAAAATCAAAACAAGAAGAAAACATCCCTCCTACTTTGTAGGTTTCAAAAACATTCAAAATTTAAGCTTAAAATCAACATGGTTTTTGAAACCTTTAATAGAATCTTAATTTTGTAGAACATTTTCAATATCTTCACATTTTCAAAATACGAAGATATGAGAAACAAAAGAACCCAAATTTAATTAAAATAGAACAAGCGTTAACTTGAATATCCTCAAAATACAAAACATGAGAACTGCATTTATGAAAACCTAAAACAAATAAACTGAATAAAAAGATTATTGATGGGTATCTTTTAGATCCGGTTTGGGGAGAACATGTAAGGATTAGATATGACTTGAATGAATGGAGATAGTTCCAGGGGTAATAAGGAAGAGATTGCAGTAGTAATGTGCGTTGTTGTGGTATGTCGATTATATTCTATAATTAAAAAAACGTGAAAGAGGATGTAGAATGGGAAGGAACAATGACATCCGATGTTTGTGAAAAATAACTAAAGATAACTAATTGTAATCCGAAAAAATTATCATCGAAAATTCTATTAGTCTCCACCGCATCTCGAATCCATCACCTGAAAGGGAACTAATTGTCATATCGAAATCATCCGTCGAAATATACTTATATTTTTAAACCAACGCAACATGCTTATATTTGTTACACCCATCCTCAACCATAACCGTCGAAATCAAATAACTCGCCGAAAAGAAACAATTCATCACCTTAGAACTATGTCTGTTACATTGCAAATTAGCAAGATACTTATTTTTTTTAATCCTGAAACAACATGCCAATAGAAAACTAATCACCAAAAAAAAAAAAAAAATCTGCCAAAAAGCTGAAACGAAAAAACTCTAACATGAAAATGAAACTAATCGCCGCAAGAAAACTATCTACCGAAAGGAACTATTTGCTGCTGCTGCATCGCGCGGGTACCTACTAGCATATATATATATATATATATATATATATATATATATATAGTGTTGTAATTCTTAGATCTTTGCTTAAAATTTCGAGATTCACTAAGATCTAACACATTTTTGCCAAATAAACTAAGAATTCACACCAAACATACATATAACACATAGAAAACGAAGAAGTAAAGATCCAAGGTTGGGAGTGCTTCCTACTGTGCCAGTAGAATAGCCGTCTCCAATTGTGAGCCCACTCAAGTTGCTCATGATGCCTAAAGTCCGATTATTGAGCCCGCTCAAGTTGTTCAAGATGTTCAAAGCCCAATCATTGAAACAACCCCAGTCCAAGAAGATGTTCAAAGCCAATTCATTGAAACAGCCTCGGTCCAAGAAGATGTTCAAAGTTAAATGGTTAATGAGGAGATATTTGCTTCGGGAAGCTCTTATTCCCCACCTCCTCCAGAGCACGATGTTGCTTCTGTGAAACTAGCAAAGTTACTTGCTTTTTAAGATTCCGTTTCTCAGTCCAAATGAAAAGGAATATCTATTGGCTCCAGGCAAGGAGTTGATGAAGACTCCCATCAAACCGTCTCTGAGCTTAAACAAGAGATTATGCTTTTGAAGCAGGAGTCCATTGAAAAGGATTTTCTAATTGGTAGTCTAGATGTAAGAGTTTCTAACCTTGAATAGGAGAACTCTGTTAAAGATGCAAAGATTTCTGAACATCAAGTGAATCTTGGTGACATAACTGCTTTATTCGTTGACCTGAAGCAGCGCTTACATCAGAAGTTTGGTGATGATTTTCAACCTTTAAGTGTTGAAGGCGAAAAGATTTTTGTATCTAGCTTTGATCCAGTCAATCCACCTTCTCAACATGTGAATGAAAGAGTTGTTAGAGCTGCTCCAGATGCGAATATTGACACTTTTTTTTATCCTCTGGTCCTTCTTTTTCTCAAGAAAGAAGAGAGAAACATGATCGAATTGAGCAACTGAAAGGGAAGATGTTGGCGATGAAACATTCAGATCAGAATGCTCCAGGAGATCACCCTGAAATGTTTTTAAGGGAGTCTGGGAAGAAATTTACTGACAAGTATGGAGATCGCTCTGGCATTTTGATGTGGGGATATGATGCTGACAAGAAAATGTGGGTCGTGAAGCGAAAGAGCAGTCAGATTGAGTATTACGAGAAGCAAACTGACTTTATGTCCAAGAAAAAAGTTGATCTTGCTGAACTTATTCACGCTCCTTTCAACAATCCAACCAATGACTCTGTCGCATGGGATTTTAAGAGGTTTCTTAAGGATCAAGCTAAAAATAAATTTGAACGCATGAAGACTGCTTCATCGTTCACGAAAAAGGCTAAGCATGTCATTGACCCTCACACTAATAAAACCATGGTGAATGTTATGTCTCCACCTACAAAGCAAGCTAAAAGGATTCCATTTCCCAGACGTTTACCAGAAGGCACCTTGGACTCAATGCAATTCCGGGTTTATGATGAGTCTACCGCGTCGGTGGTGATCAAGCTGAAAAAGAGCCAGTATCACATTGTCGATCCCAAGGATTTGTTGAAGTTTAGAGAACGTGATATTCATACTTTGTCACATTTTCAACTTATTATAGAAAATGAATTGTTTAAAGCTCCTAGAAATGCTTTCACTGGAATGGTTGCCACTATAATTGAAAGGAAGTTGTGGGCTGGGGCCTTCGATTAGTCTGATGTTCATCTTGTAGCTAAGCTGTAATAGCAGCCAACAATAAACCAAGGGGGAGATTGTTGGGTCATATTTTTATGTTTTATGTTGGGTTAATAGTGTTTTAATATTGGGCTTAGAGTATTATTATGTTAATGGGCTTTTATGTGTTTACGGTTAGATGAACCGTAATCACCTAGTGTTTACGATCATAATGGGTTGGGCTTTTTTGGTATTGTACTCGGTATATATAGATAGGTATTCAGCGATTTAGAGTTTAGTTGTTCCACTATTTTGTTCACGGATGCCATTAGAATTTCTATGTACCATAAAATTTGTTGTTAATAGAATCATGTGCATTGGAAGTTATTTTGTGTTCTTGAATCACTATCTGGTTTACATTCCACATTCACTAAATAGATTGATTGATATTGTGTGAAATCCATTGTTTTGGGACTTAAATTATCCCTTTTGATGTAACCATGTTTCGCTTGGTAAATAATAGTAGTTTTATCCTCATATATGAGAACTGGTTCATTGGGATCATAAGCCAAATCACATGTAGTTCAAATATAGCCATATACAGCTCAAAGCCATGCATATTCTCTAGCCGCCTCATGGAGCGCGAGTAGTTTAGAGTGATTTGTCGAACTAGCAACTATATCCTGTTTACAAGATATCCATGATATCGATATGTTCCCAATGGTAAAGTCATAACCATATTGGGAACGTCCCTTATGCGGGTCTCATAAGTAAGTTGCATCGGCATAGCCGGCAAGGGTCACGTTATCTCGAGCATAATTTGGACTTGATCCACTCGATGACACGTAGGGATAGAATAAACCCATATCCATAGTACCTTTAAGATAAAGAAAGATGTCTTTAACCCATGCCAATGGTGGCGTGATGGCATATTGTTGTGCCGAGCAAGACAATTCATAACAAACAAGATTTCCAGTCTAGTACATTAGGCCAAGTACAATAATGCGCCTATTGCACCTAGATATGAACAATCGGGGCTCAATATCTCTTCATCGTCCTCCTCTGGATGGAATTGGTCCTTTTTAATTTCTAGAGAAACGAACAAACATGGGAGTAGATGAAAGCTTCACATCATTATGACTAAAGCGTCTCAACACCTTTTGGGTGTAGGTTTCTTGATGGAGGAAAAATCCATCATTAAGGTGCTCAATCTGTAGACAGAGGCAATACCTTGTCTTCCCAAGATCTTTCATATCAAATTCCTACTTTAGAATTTCAGTAGTTTCGAACAACTCTTTTGAGGTTTCTATGAGATTCATAGCATATACATAGACTGCAACAGTCGCATATCCCGAAATGGATTTCTTAATAAACACGCATGGGAATATATCATTATTCAAATATCACAGATTGATCAAGTACTCACTTAGATGGTTATACCACATCCGTACAGATTGTTTCAATCCATAAAGTAAGCGTCTCATTCTTATTCAGAACGTGTTTGGTGGATTGGAACTACTTGATTTAGGAAAGTTAAGTCCATCAGGGACTTTCATGTATATCTCTGTGTTTAGATCCCTATAGAGACAGGTTGTGACCACATCAATGAGTTGCACATTTAGTTTTTCGGTGTAACAACGTAAATTTTAAAACAAATTTTCATTTTTCAAACATAATAAAACTCATATAATATTCTCAAAATCTCATGTATCAATGTCATCACAATAAAACATATCCCAGAATCTCAACGCATAATCTTCTGCCAGTGTGTACAAATCATGTTGGTGCCTTCCCGCGACCCTCGCTGGTACCTGAAACACATATCACATAACACGGTAAGCATAAATGCTTAGTGAGTTCCCTAAAATACCACATACACCACATAAGCCACTTGAGGCTATAACTCGGTATAGCCCTCCGGTCAATGTGTCTCAGCGGGACCCTCCAGTCCCGTAGCTCATTGGACCCTCCAGTCCGGTCTAGCTCGTTGGACCCTCCGGTCAGGTCTAAATCATTGGACCCTCCGGTCCGGTCTACTCGAGGACCCTCTGGCCTCGTAAGTCGTTGGACCCTCCGGTCCGGTCTATATAACACATAACATACATATATCACAGTGCACATAATCTCAAACATAGACATAACACATAAGACCCTCCGGTCTGCACATAGATACCACTCTAGGTAATGTATAGTGAGAAGACTCACCTCGATGATGTCTAGTAAACTCTCGTGCTCGATATCCCCGATCTAGCCTCTGCCTATCAAAATGATAATATCTCTAATAATACTCTCTTTATATCCCCATTTCTAAAGAATGGGTAGAAGACCAGTCTACCCCTCCATAGTCTCTCTTGAATCAGTTTGACCAAACCCAAGGTCAACTGAAATCAACTCTAGTAAATGGTCTAAGTTTGACTAGACCCGCCGAGTGCACTCAGGTGACTCGGCGAGTCCATGCATGTCCTCAGACTCCTCCTAAGGCCCCACTCGACTCGTCGAGTTAACCTCTCACTCGACGGGTTTCCACTGATCACGAATCGCGGGGCAACATGATCCGACTCGTTGAGTCATTTGCTAAATCATTAACTAGTAGCTGATTAGCAACATTTGGTAGACTTAGGATTTGTTGCACTTCCTTATCAACGTGTGCAAATGGGGGATCAGTGAGACATATTGGGTACATGCCACGTTATTTCACATCATTCCGCATCAACGTTAAGGTGAAAATCTTCCCCTAGCGACGAGAAGATTGTCTAATCAAAGTCACAATCTGACTGTCTTGCGTTAACGAGATCGTCTGTCAAGCGCTCTAAATATTATACACTGGAAGGGGATTCATAACCAACTGTCACACCCCCAAACCGGAACAGCAGAAACGTTTGGGGGGTGGAGGACGTCATGTACAGTATCACAACATTTGCATCATAGTAATCAAAGCAAACACAACCATTACATTGAATAGATATAAGGTATTTACATATGTTTGATACATAGTTTGTATACAACAAAAGTATAAAAGACGCAAATCCAAAAGCTCAGTCTTCTCAAAAACCTGCGGGTGTACCTGTCTACCGGTTCCCTGAGAATACAAGCGGTTTTGAAAGAGTATCAACATTTAAGATGGTGAGTTCATAAGTATGTTTTTGTAGTGAAAACCTTTCTGTGAATCTGTAAAATGTTTGCATGTTCCCAAGGAAATCCAATATTTTCTTTAGTAATGTAAAGTAGTCTTAAACCCTAAGGCCAAAATGTACATCATTACTGTATTATGTATTAGTATGTGAAAATGTTAATATGTATGCCTGATTACCACTAGTTGTATTGTATAGTGTGTCCTTGTATGAAAACTCTTGTATGAAAACCCTAGATATCACCAGTAATTTATGATGTATTATGTATGAAAACCCTGGCTATCACCAGTAATGTATGATGTATTCTTTATGAAAACCCTTGTATGAAAACCCTGACTATCACTAGTAATGTATGATGTATTCTGTATGAAAACCCTGGCTATCACCAGTAATGTATGATGTATTCTTTATGAAAACCCTTGTATGAAAACCCTGACTATCACCAGCAATGTATGATGTATTTTGTATGAAAACCCTGGCTATCACCAGTAATGTATGATGTATTCTGTATGAAAACTCTAGCTACCACCAGTATGTATAGTATGTTATGTATGAAAACCCTGGCTACCACTAGTATGTATAGTATGTTCTGTATGAAAACCTTTGTATGAAATGTTCTGTATGAAAACCCTGGCTACCACATGTATGTATAATAGCTTTATTACTTAAAATAAAACTATGTATTTGTATTCTCTGGAATCCTCCAGTTGTAGTATATGATAGTTCTATTAATGAAAATAAAACTATTTGAAGAATTGAAATCCCGTAAACAAATGGTTAGTTTATAATGTTGTGAGTTTGGTATAACCCTGCTTGATATGACCTAGCTTCCTCTAGGACGTTCTTTAGGCGTCGGATGTTATGACATTTGTCACCCCAGGCATGCCTGTCTAACTGTAGCTAGCAGTTCAGGTGTGGGATTGTTAGTCCCAAATAGATATATTCACAAATCTCATGCTCTCCCTCCAGGAGACTCTGGTTATACTGTGGTAGGATTTAGATCTACACCCCGAATGGTAAAATTGAAGTAGTGCCTCACAACCCTGTATTAACTAGTTTACGTGTAGTGCTGTAGTGTTCTATTGTACTCGAAACTGTAGGTATACTTGTAGAGTAATAATAACTATACTTAAATAATTATTTAGTATTGTACTCTTTTTCAGAAAGTAGTATTGTATGCCATAAACTATGTCTATTATAGTTTATATGTCAGTTAATGTATAAGCTTTGGAATTGATAAACCGTGTGTTGTATCCCAAACTATACCTATTATAGTTTGCATGTATGTTATGTATTCGAGTCATGTATTGTACTGAAAACTTTGCAATTATGGTTGTGTGTTGAAAACTTCCCTTATGCTCAGCATGTTACAAAAGAGATAAAATATCTAAATATTTTATAAAATGTAGTGATCTCTTGGTTGTATCAATTGCATAAGTCCTAATCTTGTTGAAATCATTTATATAAGAACACAACATTCCTTTATGTTTTGCTTTTATTCTGCCTGAAAAGTTAAAAAAAACAGTTAAAGTGTAGGGGTATGAACTCACAGTTGATTATGTGTAGGAGCTCGACAACCAAACCGGAAAGATGACCCTCGAGTTGGAGTATGCGGAAATTAATAGTATCCTAATGATAATTTGTCACACCCCCGAACCAGACGGCGAAAACGTTCGGGCGCTCGTGTGACTAACAATTGAATAATCATTACAATGAATATACATGAAACGTAACACATTCATCACCAACATTAAATAATACAACCAACATTGTTCACATCAAGTACATTGTGAAATGACATTGTTTGCTCTGCTCCGCTATCAAATAAAATGCATGCATACGAGTTGTTAAGAAGGAACATATAGGTGACAACGGCTGGGTCCTGCACTGCTTCACCCTGGCC
Organism: Lactuca sativa; assembly: GCF_002870075.4. Taxonomy (NCBI): domain Eukaryota; kingdom Viridiplantae; phylum Streptophyta; class Magnoliopsida; order Asterales; family Asteraceae; genus Lactuca; species Lactuca sativa. The sequence goes on from NC_056631.2 coordinate 168,619,055, forward strand.
CATTGTCAGTGCTCTCCCTGTGGCTCCTACCCCTTGATTGTTTGCATTGGGGCAATTTCTCCTTATATTCCCAATTTTCCCACATCCGTAACAGCTATAGCTAGCTCCAGTATTGGTGTTTTTGTTGTTGCTGTTGTTTCTCATCTGGTTCTGCAGGAGCTGAGTACTACAATACTTCGATGTATGGACCTTTCAATTGCACCTTGTGCAACTCATCTCTCTGCACTCCCCGTGCTGGTGGAAGTTGCATTTTCCACACTTGGGGAGATTTCCCGAGTACTGCTTAGAAGTATTTGGCGTGGATGAGGCCGGAGCATGTGGTGTGGCAGTAGCTTGTGTTGTAGCATGGACAAATATTGTTTGTTGCTTCTTAGATGATTCCGAGTTTTGCTTTCCCTTCCGCTTATTGTTCTTCCCCTTCTTGTTCTCTTCTTCCTTCTTAACCTCTGCTACCACTATCTTGGCACCCTTCTTATTGCCGTGATCGTACAGTTTCTTGGCCAGTCTCTTGGCACTATCAAATGTTTTAGGGTTTGTCGCAATGACATTCCCTTGGATAGGTTCAGTGTTGAATTTCCTCCATAAGCGTTTATTAAGTATTGTTAGGTTATTATCCTAATATACGCACATAAGTGTGAAATTTTTGTTTTGTTCAGAGTTATAGTTGCATATCATGTATGGTTAGATATGCTAGTTCACTATAAACATTATTCTGATACCAACCTGTCACACCCCCGAACCAAACGGCGGAAACTTCCGTGGGCTCGTGTGACTAACAATTGAATAATCATTACAATGAATATACATGAAACGTAAGACATTCATCACCAACATTACGTAATACAACCAGCATTGTTCACATCAAGTACATTGTTAAATTACATAAGTTCTAATTTTCCAAAGTACGATAAGTGATGTTACATAAACAAAACCATACACCCTATAAGCTTAAATTTGCATTTTTGACCCTTGTAAAAGTATGTTTAGCATAAAACACCTTTTTGTACATGTAGGACCTATTTGGCCCCATTTAAAACAGAATTTTCACTTTTTACCCTTATCTTTTGTTTTCTTGACAATTTTGACCTTTAACATGATTTTTGTTAAATTCTTTTGCATCTTAAACATGTGTTCTTCTTTGACTTGGTAATATGATATATATATATATACATACATATATATATATATATATATATATGTATGTATATATATATATATATATATATATATATATATATATATATATATATATATATATATATGGAAGAGTTATATGGAAAATGAATGATTAGGGCAACACATATTTAAACCAATGAAAACATGACAACACATCACTTCCACAATAACTTCCACAATACATTACTTGTGAAGAAAGAAATGGACACGTGTCATTTGATTATTGGTTCCGGTAGATGTTGCCCTAGTTATTTGTTTTCCATAGAACTCGTTCCTATATATATATATATATATATATATATATATATATATATATATATTGTTGTAATTCTTAGATCTTTGTTTAAAATTTCGAGATTCACTTAGATCTAACACATTTTAGCCAAATAAACTAAGAATTCACACCAAACATGCATATAACACATAGATCTACATATTTTACTTGTATTCTCCCCTAAAACAAAAAACAAGGGGGGGGGGGTATGAACTCACCTTTGCTTTGATGTTTCGGTTTTGAAGAAGAAATGAAGAAGATTTTGGTCCTAACAACACCTTGGAGTAGTTTTCGGACTTGGATAGTTTCTAGGGTGTTAGATCACGAAATGAAGCTTCATAAGAGAGTGTTCTTAGCTTAAGGATGAAATCAAAGTCTTAAGTATGATAACAACTTATCAAAGAGTGATGATCTAGAAGAGAACCTCTTGAAGGCACACACCAATTCTCAAAATTTTTGTGGGAGAGGAGGGATATTCTTTAGAGTATTAGAGAGTATTTGGAATAGTATGTGTGTTTGTGTCGCATTCGGCCGAGAGTAGAAGAGGAGAGGGGAGAGAGATGGTGAAGTGAAAAGTATAGATTAGGGCTTCTAAGTCCAATAAAGTTGAATTGGGTGCTTATTGGTCCATTAGGCCCAATAAGGAACTCCTAGTCCAATATGAACTTAAACCATGGATCTTAGGGCTTCAGACTATTTGATGAGCATGAATGGTGAATCTAAATGTGCATTGAGTGATATTTACTAAGAGTATAAGATTTACAATAGTTGAATGGTTACACACGAATAGAATTTCCTAGCTAAAATGCTAGTTGTGACATAATTAAACACATAATTGTATTTAAATTAGCGATTCTGTTAATTATAGTGTTAGAAAACACTTGCTTTTGGGTTAGGAATGTTACCGAGACTTGTTTGAAGTGGAAAAAATAGGGTTTGCAACCGAGGTTCACGGCTCAAGGCTGTTTGTGGCCGTGAACTGGGTTTGTGGCCGTAAACTAGGTTTACGGCCGTGAACAGGGTTTACGGTTGTGAACTCGTTTGCGGCTGTGAACGGGTATGCGGCTGTGAACGGTTTGCAGCCTTTGAAGATATGAAGGCTGTTCTTGGTGAAAAAAAAACTTGAAGATTTGAAGGTTTGATCTTGATGATTTGAATGTTCTTGGGAGGTTCTTGAGAGTACTTTGAGAGGATTTTCGGGTGAAAAAGATGAGATATGTGGGAAAACCTTTATACCAGTTGGGTTTGTAGCCGTAGGTGGATTCTCGGCGGTAAACGGGTTCGTGGCCCAAGGTTTTACGGCCGTAAACGCTTGGCTAGACGATTTTTGCTGAATTTTCGAAGGAATCTTGATCTTTCGAGTGTTTTTGGTTCTGAAAAATTATATAACCTCTAAATATATATTTTAGATTGTTTTCCAACCTACAAGAGCTTAACGGAATAAAAAAAATTGAAGTTTCATTTAACGAAAATTGACTTTTGTTGACTAGAAAGTGTCGGGTTGTCACACCAACATATATTCCCCGTCATTTATGAGGTCCAAATTTCGAATGCTTTGGAGGTTCAAATGGTGTTGATACAAGAAAGTGACACTCGGCAACTAAGAAAGGACTCGAAGACCAATAGATTTTGTGAACCGTAGAGGAGAATGCCGAAGACTGCTAATCATTAGTGGAACCCGAAGACAAGAAGAAAAGAGCCGAAGATATCTTTTTGAACATGAAGACAAAAAAAGAAACACGTTACTTTAACTAACCATGCGTGTAAACCTTGTATTATCCGGTGTACCTTTTAGAATCATCGAAGTTAGTAGCTTTGTAATAGATTATTATTTCTTTGTAACTTTTGGACCTCAAAAAATAGAGTGTTCGTCTTCATGTTTATGTACCAATTCTAGATCTTATCAGTACAATATATTTTCATTTCAATACTATCTAAGTTATCTAATTGATACTTTATCCGAGTCCTTTTTCACTTAAGTTGTTCATCATTTACTAACTTGTGTTTGATTGCAAACCATGTTACGATTCAACTAAGTGTCTACTTGTTTATGCTTATTCATAAAACTTGTTGATATTTACATTCTATGCAATTTAACTTTTATTATTGAGCTAACCAAAGATCCATTGAGATTAACTTACATTTCCGCAATATATTATCTCGTTATAAAGTTCTTCTCTTAACAATTGGTATCAGAGCCAGAGTGGTTTCCTTTTAACTCCGTCCAAAAAATTGAAGCTTTTTCTTAAAAAAAAAACTCTAATTTAAAAGGCCTTATATACCAATAAAGCTCTTTAAAACAAGGAAGAATGGAACAAGCTTATTCTTTAAACATTTTAAATAGTGTTGGAGGTTCTAATAGAGCTCCAATACTTGTTATAAGTAAATATCATCATTGGTCCCAAGGAATGGAAATATATTTAAAGAGACTAGGAAGAGATGTTTGGAGATATGTAGAGGAAGGACCTCATGTCCACATTATCACTCCCATTGCTGCTAATGGTGCTCAAGAAAGACTCAGAGGTGGTCCGGCAGCCATGAACAAACCTACCAATGATGATCTCGATAAGATGGAGAAAGATGAAATTGCCTTCTATGAAATTTCATGTGAAGTTCCTCCAGAAAACTTTGATATCATCATCAACTGTACATCTGCTAAAGAAATTTGGGAAGTACTCAGAATTCTATATCAAGGTTCTAAACAAGCAGAAGACAAGAAGCTCACCACTGCTCTCAACGTGTTCACAAACTTCAAAGCACTACATGGTGAAAGTCTTGATGACTCCTTTAAGAGATTTAACCTCATAATCACTAAACTCTCAAATGATGGTACCATCAACAACAACCATTAAACCAATCTGCAGTTTCTAAATGGGTTAGGAAGACATTGGACGACTGCAAAAATGATAGTTCAAAGAGATAGGAAGATCCAGACTCTATATCTGTTCAAACTCTATGGTGAACTTCAGGCTCAAGAATCCACAGTATGGAAAGAATTTGTAGATATGGGTGGATCACTTGCTCTGGTGGCTCAAACTCTTCGGTATGCCATCAAAGCACCGCAATATCCCTTTCCCGGAGAGTCATCATATCAACATCCGTATCATAATTCACTACAGTCATGTGAGGCAGATATGGAACTAGATGATGGTGAAGATTTCCAAAATGCCCTAGCCCTCGTCAGTCAACAATTCAATCAACTCCCACCACCCACTTTTCTCAAAACTCTATAGTTCACTAGACCATCTTTCAATAGAAATTACAACCCGCAGAACAATCATCAATGATACCCCATAAATTCTCATCACCAACCTCTGCCTCAGAACATACCAATGATGATTTCTAATCACAAAGAAATTCCGTAGACAAACAAAACATCAGACTCTGTTACTAATACTAAAGACAACAAAGATGGAGTTCTTGTCTGCCACAAATGTCACAGGGAAAATCAATTTGCAAGAGATGGCAAAGCAAATGTGGTGAAATACAAAACATTCTATCTTAGAATGGACCAAGAGATGGAAGGTAAGGAGAAGGAAAAAGTGAAAGCGTGTTTAGCTCAAGTTCGTAGGGATCATCAGTTTTGGTCTTCGGGAGATGAAGATGAGGAGCCTACCAACAAAATAAAGAGAGGAAATATATGCATGGTTGCAACAAGTGAAGAAGATCTCCTCAACCAACCTGAAGAAAAACTATGGATACATGGTAAGGGAAGGGACCCTCAACATCGTTGAACAACTAAAAATTATGATTCCGTCTAATAACTATAGCATGCATGATTGTGAATCTCACCTAGAATGACTTAATGAAACTTGAGTTGTCTTCCTTATAGACTACAACAAAGCAGCAAATGAAAAGAACACAGAGACCCAAGAGATGCATCACTTGAGAGGAAGACTGGAAGACAAGAAGCTTAAGGTTACAATGTTAGAAAGAGACTTGTTGTTTGAAAAGAATGATAGGTTACTTAGTGAAACTCAATTAGAAATTGCTTTCAATCAACAGGATTTAGCCCGCAAGGAAATTGTACGTCTGAATCAATTAATTGAAAAGTTGTCTAATGAAAGTGAGGCCATTGAAAATTTAGTTAATAATGGGACTATTGATAACACATTTAAATGGGGGTGGTCGAATGGCTTATCTACCGAAGAGAAATTTCCTCCTCGGTTTGATGCCGAACATCCATACATCCCACCAGACCGGAACATTCATTACCCAATCAAGGACAAGACCTTTCTCGAAGATATTTGATGTCACTTCGGTAGATACATCCAAAATCATCGCGAAACTCAGAAAGTTTTTTGCCTATCATTAGTACGATTAGTTCTAATTCCCAATCCAGTTCCGAAGTGGATGAGGAAATTATTGTGGAAAGATCCGAATCAATCTCAACCTCTGTTGTTGATGAAGAAATAATTTTAGAAGGACCATCTCTGCCCTATAAGACACATCGCAACAAGGACTTACCTTTGACCTACTGTGCGACACTTCAATCCTCATTTCCAAAAAATGTAATCCCGCAGACTTCGGTCAAGTCCACATCGACTCTTCTGTCTCTCCCACATGAACTTGACATTAACAACTTTGAGTTTGGACAATGCTCCTGTTAAAGATTTAGTGTTGCATCATTGAGCCTGTTTTGTCTAGTCCATTCTGTATTAACGAGTTGGGCCTCTCCACTCGTATTTGCTGCTAGGGTTATAATATATATGATGCATGCATACTACGTATTTTAGTTAACTCTCATAATTATCTTTGTAACCCTATTTTACGCCTCTACAGAAGCAATTATTCATCGAGTTCTTATGAGGCGTGACTATTAATCATTCATCACTAGTTTGATCATATCGTGTTCTTGTTTACCTGTTTGAATATATTCGATCATTAAGTATTTATTCCTATCAAGTGGTATCAGAGCAGGAGACCGTGTACTTAATACACAACTCTTCTGTTTGAAGAAATTAGTAGGGTTTTCGCAAATATTTGATCTCTTAAGAGCCATCACTGATTTATTGACGTAATTCTGTGATCTCAATATTAAATTAATAAGTGTTTACAGTCTGATTAATTGCAGGTATTAAAAGATTATTCACCATGAAGAAGGATGAGTCAAACATCAACTACTTGAATATCTCAAGCAATATCGGATCAACAACCAGAATCCCAATTCTTTTTCCTCAAGAATATGAAGTCTGGGCGATGCACTTTGAAGATTATGTTTTAGCTTCAGAAGATAATGGTTATCTGATTTGGGAAGCAATCACTCTAGGTCCGTTTGTTCACACAGAGACCAAAAGAACTATCAAAACCCAGAAAGATTACAACCAATTGCTTCTTGACATGAAGGACGTGCCTCAAGATGAAAAAGACAAACTCTTAAGCAACATTAAAGGAATGAGGATCATCAGATTCGCTTTGCAAGCAGATACTTTTCGTCTTGTAAGCTCATGTGACACAACGAAGGCTATATGGGATAGGTTGAGAGAGCTCTATTCCACAGACGTAGATCTAGAACACTCGACTCAAACACTATTGTTATCCGAGTTTGGCGAGTTCGTTCAAAAGCCTGAATAAACTCTAAGTGCCACTTTCAATCGATATAATCATATTCTCAACAAGATGATGAGGCACGGGATTGGACGTGAGCTGATTGAGCAAAAGGTCACGTTCATGAACAGACTACGATCAAAGTGGAAGGCAGTGGTGTCAATTGTTAAAGCACATGAACAGTTCAATAACTATACTCTTGCAAGACTTGTGGGAATTCTGAAGGCGCAAGAGAGTGAAGTAATTAAAGAAGCAAAGGTGGTGTTTGGGATGGGGTCTTTTGCCTTAGTTGCGAAAGGAAAGACTGTTGCTGATGACGTATCTGATTTAGATCATTTTGAGTACGAGCTCTCAAACGAAGATTTTGCTTTAATGGTGTCTAACCCTAAGCGATTTTCTAGGAAGAAGTTTCCCTCAAACAAAAATAGGAACTGGTAGGGAAGCTATAACTCAAAGAAAGTGAAAGAGGAGAACAAAAGTGGATCTCATAAAGAGGAAGAGAAGAAGGAGAAAAAGGTAGTTGATGACTCAGGATACGATTGCAATTATTTTCATGGTAAAAACCATCTTGCAAAGGAGTGTATGTTGCGAAGGAAGAATGAGAAGAATGAAGGAGAGGATGAGGAGGCCTATCACATGCAAAAGCTGGAAGAGATTAAGAAGAAGAAATCTAGTGATAATTATATGCCTGCTTTTGTTGTACAGGAAAACTTGGCTCAAGGTGAGTTCGGAGGAGTGGAAGTCTGGTCAACAGACTCAGAGGATGAAGAAGTACGCAAGCCCACACATGGAAGGGTGTTTGTTGCGAAAGAACATAATTCACAATGCTCAAGAAGATGGTTGATGGTGACTGAAGGCGGATCGCAGATGAAGGAGAATGCAAGTGGGAGTGGAAGGAGCGAAGATAGCTGCTTCGCGGCAAGGCCTGTTCCAGAACAGATCAACGAATGTGAACATCTAATCAATAAGGTAAATTCCATTCTTGAATCTCTTAATATTCCTGTATATAGATACAAAACAGAACTTAATGATCTAAAATTCACCTTTTAAAGTATAAACGATAGTTTAAAGCGAACTTGGCTATCAAACTCTAACCTAACTGATCAATTGAGCAGGGCGATATCCAAGAGTGAGGAGAGGCGTATGTGGATCCAGAAGGTTGAGTTGGATTTGTCTAAGTCTAGGGACGAATCTATTTATTTGCAGAGAGATAATTTAATGCTTTTGAAACAGCGAAACATTTTTTGTTTGATTGCAAAAAGTCTTCACTTTAATATTACTCAACTGCATCTTGATTGTGAAATCGGTAAGAAAATCCATAAAATGATTTTTCCATTTCTCAAATTAAAGGAAGACGAAATAGACGCAGACTGCTACAATTGCGAATGTATTGTCTCGTCTGAAGAAACTTCAGATGCATACAAAGTCGGACTTGAACGTATTGAAAATTACATTAAGTCCAAGGACCACAAAAACACGTTGAAACAACTTCTGGATGAAAATGATAAAAAGCAGATCAAATCTGATACTGTGCAAAAATTTGATTCATTGAATGCCAAATTGAGTTTAGGAAATAAAATACATGTTGAAAGCACTTCTGAATTCGATTAGGATAGTGATATGAGTGATATTTCTGTAGAAGATGAGGTTGACTGCTCAGAGTTTGTTAAAATTGAATCTCATCCTGCGAAAGCTCTTATTTCTGAAATTTTTGTTAAGTTCGCAAGAGTTGTTCAAAACAAACCTGAAATTTTGAAAGTAAAAGCAACAGTTTTTCCAAAAGTTCAAACAAGACCAAATCAAGTTTTTAAAGTTAATGGGGTAACCAAAAATCAAACCATCGAGCTAAAGACCATTGTCGAAGAAGACAACAAAGACGGATGTGATGAATTCTTTTGGTCAGCTCCAATAGATAATGCTGACGAAACTGTTAGTTTATCTAAAAAAACTTCTTGAAAAGTCAAAGGAAGATACGTGGCTGAACCCTTGAATAATCGCTCAACATTTGCGAAAGATAGCCCTAGTGGTACCAAGGAGGTTTGCAACAAACCCAACCCCGTGAAGAGCGAACTTAAAGAGAGAAAAGCGAATCCTAAGGTGAACATCCATAAGTCATCAAACAACTTGCTGATAAAAAACGACAAAGGAATGACAGATATAGAAGAAATCTCAGTGAAAGGAAGCAGTTTTGGCAATCCCAAAATTCAAATTATGTTTGTTATGAAAGAAGAATGAATCACAAAGCGAAAGCTCCTTCGCAAGTAAACTCTAATCGGTGTTCGCATTGTTGTTCTCATAGTCCAAGGGACTCTCAGCAAAAAGGGACTCCAAAACCCTTCTTTAGAAAACAACCAATAGAGAGACCAAAGCCTTGTTACTCTCAATCCACAAAGTCTACATCTAATAACGTCAAAGGCAATGGAAAGCTATTTTCGGAGCCGAAAGCTCCAACTAAGAAATCAAATGCTAACCCTAAGGAAACTGAAAAGAAGCCCGTCAAGAATCAAGCTAACGAGAATAAAACTTTTGATTCTAAAGAATCTAACTCAACAGATAAAAAAATCAAAGTTTTCACCATCAAATGAAAAGATGAAACCACTCTTATAAAACAAACATATATGGTTGAGCTTGATACTACTTTTCCTAGATCTGTTAAAGGCTCACAAGGTCCCAAGAAACTTTGGGTTCCTAAATTTGCTTAAATTTTGCAGGTTATTCGTGACGAACAGTTCGACACTAAATGGTATATCGACAGTGGCTGTTCACGTCACATGACAGGAAGAAAGGAGGAACTACGAGAATTCAGGGCTCTCAAGGATGGTGGCAACGTAAAATACGGGAATAATTATTTTGGCAGAATAAAAGGCTACGACATGATAACGAATGGGAAATTCTCTATTCGTAAAGTGGCTTATGTAGAAGGCTTGCAGCATAACCTAATCAGTGTCTCACGGTTGGGTGTAAGAATCGGATTGAAAGTATCATTTAATGACGAAGGATCAGAAATCATTGAAAAGAAATCCAAGACTGTTCTTCTGAAATTACAACGAAAGGGTGAAATGTATCCACTGAATCTAAATTCGATATGAGGAAAGCCTTCCATTTGCATGCTTACAAAATCTTACTCAGACAAAAGCTGGTTATGGCATAGGCATCTTTCACACTTAAACTTCAAAGACATCAACAAGCTTGTCTTGGTGATCATGTACGAGGACTTCCTCTATTGAAATTCGACAAGGATCATTTGTGTGCAGCCTGTGAGATGAGAAAGCAAAGTAGAAAAAGTCATCCATTTATTGTGAACACGAAAGTCATCGAACCTTTGGAACTTCTACACATCGACCTTTGCAGGCCTTCTTCTATTGAAAGTGTTGGTGGTAGTAAGTATATTCTAGTAATTGTAGATGATTTTTTATGTTTCACTTGGGTGTTCTTTCTTAGACAGAAATCTGAAGAAACACCAAAGCTCAAGGACTTTATTAAGGAAATCAAACTTCAACTGCGAAAGCTGGTTCGCAACGTTCGTAGCGACAACGAGCTAGAATTCAAAAACCAAGCGTTTGAAGAATTTCTTGCTGAAAAGGGAGTCACACACAACTTCTATGCTCCCTACACTCCACAATAGAATGATGTAGTTGAAAGACGAAACCGTTCCTTATGTGAAGTTGCACGAACCTTGCTAACGTTCGCAAGTCAACCACTCTACTTCTGCGCTGATGCGATAGCCACCACTTGCTTTACTCAAAATCGATCCATCCTAAATAAGTGATTCTCAATAACTCCTTATGAAATCATAAATAATCACAAACCTAGTGCTAAGTTTTTCCATGTTTTTGGCTCCGGGTGATTCATCTTTAACTCCAAAGAACACCGGAACAAGTTCGATGTGAAAGCTGACGAAGGTATATTCTTGGGATATTCACTAACATCCAAGGCATATAGGGTTCTCAAAAAATGCTCAAAGAAGATAGAAGAAACCTACTATGTCATGTTTGACGACAATTATCTAAAGAGAATTCAGGCGAACAAAAGTCAGATCAAGGAAATCTTTCCTAAATCTTGTCTAGCCATTATTCCTATGACCAACCTTTATGAACAATTCGTGTTACTCTTTGATGAACCTGAGAAAGCTATCTCATCTGAACCTAAGGCAGTGGATAATAAAGTCAACGAACTTAAGAAGATTATCGATGATGCTACGAAGGACATGCTACAACAGCCATTCACTGTGAATGTCCCTCGAGACATGCGCACCACTTTCCAGGGGGAGAATTCTGGGTCTAACACACAATTACAGGGGGGAGCATGCTACACCTCTAACCCCGAATGATTCTCTGCAGGGGGAGAGTTTCGCATCACCCATTTCTACTGAGCCTTCTTCTGATGGAGACTGTTCTCCACTAAATATGACCCACAAACATCCAGTCGCAGGTGATGATTCAATTCCTGAGTTCAACGAGTTCACATCATTCGAGGGGGAGAATAAAGAAGCGAATGATGACTCAGACGCTCAATCTGTTCATTCTGAATTCGAGGAAGTAAATGCTGAGCTAAATCCATCCTTGGATCCAAATTATCCTCCTATGACCAAATGGACTAGAGATCACCCAAAAGCTCAAGTTAGTGGTGAATCCTCTGCAGCGGTCCTTACCTGTTCTCAATTGAAAGCGAAGCAAACTGCATTATTATCCAAAGTAGAATTTTGTATGTTTAATTCGTTTGTATCCAAGATTGAACCCAAAACCGTCAACACTGCTCTCGATCACTCAGATTGGGTGAAAGCAATTCAATATGAACTCAATGAGTTCGAACGAAACAAAGTTTGGAGACTGATTCCAACTCCTGCAGATGCATCGGTTGTTGGTTTAAAATGGGTGTTTTGGAATAAAATGGATAAAGAAGGGAATGTGATCAGGAACAAAGCTAGGCTTGTGGTTAAAGGTTATTGCCAGGAAGAAGGGCTTGACTACGAAGAGACCTTCGCACCCGTTGCAAGGTTGGAATCCGTTCGCATCTTCTTGGCATATGCAGCACACAAAATTTTTGAAGTTTTTAAAATGGATGTGAAGTGTGCATTTTTAAATGGCGAACTGGAAGAGACCGTTTATGCGGAGCAACCACCTGGATTTGTAAATGAAAAATATCCCATCCACTGTTATATTCTTGACAAAGAAGTTTACGGTCTAAAGCAAGCTCCAAGAGCCTAGTATGAAACACTAACTTGTTTTCTTAAAATGTCCAAATTCAAGCAAGGTTCGGTTGACCCAACCTTCTTTTGTAAGAAAGAGGGTGACCACTTGATGATCGTACAAATTTATGTTGATGACATCATCTTCGGATCTACTAATCCCAACCTAACATCTGAGTTCCGAAAGTTGATGGAAACTAAATGTGAGATGAGCTCAATGGGTCCAATTAACTTTTTTCTTGGCTTAAACATTAGACAGGGACTGGAAGGAATTTTCATCAATCAAGAGGCTTACACGAAGACCCTACTTGCTATCTTTGGAATGTTGGGAGACTCAAAGACAAAGGTTCTAATGGCATTCAAAACAAAACTAACTCCTTCGCTAGATAAACCAGTTGCTGATATGACCCTTTATCGTCAGATGATAGGTTCACTCATGTATCTAACAACTAGTAGACCATATATTATATTTTCAGTTTGTTATTGTGCTAGGTTCCAAGCCAACCCACGCGAACCTCATATGGTGGCTGTCAAGATTATCTTCCGGTATCTAAAACGAACGTCATCTCATGGAATATGGTATCCTGCGAACTCAGGGTTTTTCGTACAAGCATTTCCAGATGCTGACTTAGGCGGTTGCGGTTTAGAAAGAAAAAGCACAACTGGTGGATGCCAATTTCTTGATGGCAAGCTAGTGAGTGGGCATTACAAGAAACAAACATGCGTTTCGTTGTCAACAGCTGAGGCTGAAGATATAGCTGCAGCTTCATGCACATCTCAAGTCATTTGGATTTAAATCCATTTTCACGATTATGGCTTAATTATGAAAATAATTCCTCTCTATTATGACTCTGAAAGTCCCATTCGCATTTGTCACAACCCAGTGCAACACTTAAAGATGAAACACATAATACTGAGGTACCATTTTATCAAGGATCATGTGGAAGATGGCAATGTCGAGATTCCTTTCATAAGATCCGCTGAGCAATTGGCTGATATATTTACCAAGGCCCTTCCTGAAACAACATTTAATAGAATCCTTCAAGGGCTGGGAATAATGGAAGCTGATTTAGTACCAAAACCACTATCGCACTCATAAAATCTTCACTGCGAATCGATGCGAAAGTTCGCAGGCTTTCATAGTTAACTGTTTATTCATAGTCTATTTTATCGATGCGAATCAATGCGAACGTTCGTAGTAGTTTGTAGGGCACTGTTCATTTATGGTTTGGTGTTTCATATATCCTTTTGTACATTTTGTATATCATTGCTTATCTTTATTTTCAAATTGTATATTTTGTTTTTTTAATTAATTAATTATTTTTATTATTTATTTTTATTTCATTTTCCGAAAATCTCCAAAACCAAAAATAATTTATGTGTTTCATTTTATTGCTCTACAGAAAAATCAAAATCACAAAAATAATTTTAATTTGTGTCTATTTTTATTTCTTTTCTTTTTACAAAACATTAAAATTTTCAAAAACTATAGATTCACACCAAGATCATAGACGAAGATGTTTGCAACATTTATCAACTCGTGTGATGGGGCAAGTATAAATGTTGTTTCTTATGTATTAGCTAAGTGTCCCTAGAAGCATGTTGCTGCATGTTGACCTAAGCCTCAACGACTCGACTGTGAAGCCTTAATGAGTTGATACAACCAATCGATTCTTCCAAATTAGGCTAGGAATTCACATTAGTCATGAGCTACCTTTCTCTTCTCACATTGAGTTAAGAGTTATCTGCATGGTGACTTTCGCATTGCAAATGTACTTTCACTCTCTTGTAACCATCTACTCTCTTCTCCATCACTTTCGCATCCATACATGTAACCCTTGAGACTCTAAGAAATTACCACTAAGCTTTATGGTTACACAAACATCTGTGTTAATGATCTTAGTTTCGTTCCACCACGAACTGAGTGAAACCCAAAATTCAACACCTTATATGAGTTGACGGTGAACAATCAAACGTTCTAGTATTTTCACCGAAGAATTAACGAAACTCCACATTCGTGGTTAGTACCAAGATATCTCTTTTCTTTTGAGAGATCCCAATGAAGTGTTCTCATCCCAATGCATTTCTTCCCATGGATCCAGTTTATTTTTATTTTTTTGAGATTTCAAAATTTTTCCAAGTCACTTAAAATACATTCCAAACCAATTCGTGCAACTGACTACACTGGTCCCATGAGTACATTTTCCAACTTTCGCATTTATGTCAAGTTCGTAGTTTGGTTGAAGGATGAACCACCTTTATTAGCCTTATTAAAAGATGCATTTTAGTGTTTCTCATAAAAAATTTGATCGTAGTCAATAGGAACCCACACAGACACTTCTTAGTCTCTCTTGACTATGAAGAAATAGATGTTTGCCTGGGATCAATAGTTTTATGTCTCTAGTTAGACATCACAACATCACATAGATAAACTTCGTTTTATTTCTTTTTGTTTGACAATCTTGCACGAATATCCTAGTGATTTTCCAAAGGTCTAGTTCGTGGTTACAAATAATTTTCAGGTTCGCAGTTGTGTGAATTCAACATGCTTTCTCTACTGCGAAAGAAGATGAGCTCACTCGGAAATTTTAAAAGATAAAAATTTAAACGGGCGCGTGCAAAGTTGAAAGGACAGAAATTGATACGTCGCGTGACGCACGCTTCTGACTTATTACAACTGTCAAATCGCACCGTTTCAGGCGACGGTTCAGTATTTGAGATAATCTCTCAACGGATTTTCCTCACCAAATCAGATCGTATATAAGGGTTTTGACGGTTCCATATTTCTCTACCACTTTCCAATTCTCTCAATGATTTCTGGTGATTACAAAGCTCTCCACGGTTCATCTTCTTCGTCAAGCTTCATCAGTGGTGACTTCATCTGAGAATCTTTCTGTTCAAGACCAAACTGCTCATTCATCTCTTCTGGCTGTTAAGAAACATCAAAACCTCATCATTGATCTGGATCTGGTTCGATATGATCCCTTTCTACTACCTCTGATTGAGTGCCTGAAATACTCCCTACTTACCGTTGTTATGTCTCAAGTTGAGAATGTTCCACTATCGATTCTCTCCAAAGCATACACAACGGCCAACTATGTCAAGGAAGAACAACGGATATACTTCAACATCCATAATCATACAACCTCTATTTCCAAGACCCATTTTCTGCAATCTGTTAGGGCCTTTTCAGTGTTAAAACTGTTGGGTTTTAGCCATATGAACATTCCTATGTGCACATGCAACCCTTATGCTTGGATCTAGGTTTCTCTAATTAAACATACATTGAATCCAAGACTTCTAATGGCTAATATACAATAACAATAACATGAAATCAGAGATTAAAAGTTTACCTTGAATCACTTGCTTGATCTTGTTGTCCTTGAGGCTTTAGAGTCACAATTGCCACTCCTTTAATGGCTTACAAACACCAACTAGCAAGGAGGATGATTTGAGAGAGGGGAGGGAAGAGAAATTTGGCCAGGGTTTCTTCTCTAAGCACAAGTCACGAAATCCCTTAGCCCTTGGGGTCTATTTATACTTGTAAGGCTCCTAGGGTTTCACCCTTAAACCCTAATTGGATAACTTAAGCCCAAAGCAATCCAAATCCTTTCCATGATAAGCCTTGGATGATTTTATGGCTATCCTTAGCCCTAGAAATCGTCCACCCCTTATCCATAAAGGATATATAGCCCAAAGTGCAACTATCAAACAATTGACAATTTATACCCCTTTATTTAATTAATCTCTTTAAGTCACCAAATTAATTCCTAATTAATTTTGACTTATATTAATCAAATAATAATATAGTATTATTCCTTATATTATTCTTATAATATATTAATAATATTCCTTCTCTCATTATAAATCATCCTGTCAAGTTGCTATGGTGAAGGCAACCCAAAAGGACCATGCTCAACCGGGTCAAATACTTGCCTAATATAGTTGTAGCGTTAGACACTATTCCAACAGTCTCCCACTTGGATAAGTCTAGTAACTATATATACAAGTATATTCCGATTAGCAATCGTAGCTCTCAAAGACACTGTCAAACTCTGATCTAATCAATCTTGTCCTTTAGATAAGGGATCGTACAGTCCTCTGTTTAGACATCATGCTGACAATTCTATGGAACAATTTGTCTAGCATTTGGTTGTCATACATGGACTGGATCTCGCTGTCCATTGCCTCTTTCCATTTCGCAAACTCCGGGCCTGCCATAGCTTCCTTATAGCTATTAGGTTCATCTAGATTTACTAGTGTACCATCACTAATATACGTATCCCCTTCGGTAGTAATATGAAAACCATAAAACTGGGGTTGAACTCTAACTCTTTCGGAACATCTAAGAGGTAAGGACTCGTCAATGGTTCAACTGGAGTTTCCTCCTCGGGTTGAGTGCTAGCGGTAGAGGTTCCTTCATCTATCGATTCTTGAATCTCTTCAAGCTCGATTTGCCCCCCACTGTCTCCTTGGCTTATGAGTTCTCGCTCTCGGAAAACTCCTCTCCTCGCAACAAAGAAAACATTGTCCTTCGGTCTATAGAAGAGATATCCAAAGGATTTTTGCGGGTAGCCGATGAAAATACATCGCTCACTACGAGGTTCGAGCTTGTCGTGAGTATCTCGTCTTACGAAAGCCTCGCAACCCTAAACCTTGATATGTGCCAACGAGGGAGCTTTCCCTGTCCACATCTCGTGAGGTGTTTTGGCAATCTTCTTAGTAGGGACTCGGTTAAGGATATGGGCGGCAGTCTCTAAGGCATACCCCCAAAAAGAGATAGGTAGTGAAGCACGACTCATCATAGAGCGAACCATGTTTAACAAGGTTCGATTACGCCATTCTGCCACACCATTCAACTGCTGTGTCCTAGGTGGCGTCAATTGTGAAACTATTCCACACTCCTTGAGATAATCATGGAATTCAAGACTTAGGTACTCTCCTCCTCGATCAGATCAAAGCATCTTGATTTTCCTGCCCAATTGATTCTCCACTTCATTTTTGAACTCTTTGAACTTTTCAAAAGTTTCCGACTTTTGCTTGATTAAGTAAATATACCCATATCTACTATAGTCATTGGTAAAAGTCACATAGAAGCGGTTTCCATCTTTCGTGGTTGATCTAAAGGGTCCACATACATCGGTATGTATTAGGTCCAATAGACCCTCAGCCCTTTCACATGTACTTGTGAAAGGTGACTTACTCATCTTTCCAAGTAAACAAGACTCGCATGTGTCATCTTCCCTAAGGTCGAATGACTCCAACACTCCATCCTTTTTGAGTTGGGCTATGCGCTTCTTGTTGACATGTCCAAGACGACAATGCCACAAGGATGCTCTATGCACACCATTGGAAGAATCCATGCATAAAACATCATTTCCTAAGTTATCTACAATCATAACAGTTTCATAAATTCCATTACATGGTATAGCTTCAAAATATAAGACACCATTTAGATAAGCAAGAATAGAACCATTCTCATTATTAAAAGAAAATCTAAAACCTTGTCTAAACAAACCATGAAATGAAATGATGTTTCTAGCCATTTCTGGTGAATAGCAACAATTGTTCAAATCTAAAGATAAACCATTCCTAAGCACTAAAGAATACACTCCAATCTTGGTCACAGGCGACAATCTTCTGTTCCCCATGATTAGATTTATTCTTCCATGCTCCACATCCCTATTTCTTCTTAGTCCCTGCAAATCAGAACAAATATGGTAACCACAACCGGTATCAAGGACCCAAGAATTAGCATGAGATGAATCATTAGATTTAATTGTATAAATACCTGCGAAAGATGGCTTGATCTTTCCTTCCCTTATGTCTTGCAGGTAGTCTGGGCAGCTTCTCTTCCAATGCCCTATTTTATGGCAATGATGACACTCTGCCTCCTTAGGGTTAGGACAGGGTTTAGCAGGATCAACTTTGGTCCCACTAGAAGAGGAACCATCTCGGGACTTTCCCTTGCGGTGGCTCTTAGACGAAGCCTTCCTCTTCTTGCCTCTTCCTTGCCTAATGGCCAAAACAGGAGCAGCGGGTGGATTGGGAGTGGGTGCAACAGACTTGTCCTTTAGGTTGCTTTCAGCAACCCTATGGAGACCTTGGAGCTTGCTTAGGGTGACCTCTTCCTTGTTCATGTGGTAGGTCATCCTAAATTGATTGTAATATGGAGGCAAAGAGTGAAGCACCATGTCGATTGCCATGTCTTCCCCAAAGTCAGCATTCAACTTGCGAAGACGATCGACATACCTTTGCATCTTTTGTAGGTGCATGGTAAGAGATTCTCCATGACCCATTTTGGCGGAAATCATGTTAGTGAAAATATCGTAACGCTCTTGCCTCGTGTTTTGGTGGTATCTCTCCAACAAGTCTTGGTGCATTTCGTACGGATACATGTCCTCATACTTTTGGAATTCGACATTCATGGTGGCTATCATGATGCAATGTACCTTCGTTGCATCACGTTCATGAGTCTTAAAAGTAGTCATTTCAGCCGGAGTAGCAATTTCTGGGTTGATTTTCTCGAGCTTCTCATCTAGGACATACTCCGGAGTAGCAATTTCTGGGTTGATTTTCTCGAGCTTCTCATCTAGGACATACTCGTTGTCCTCATAGCGAGCAATTGTGCGAATGTATCTTATTCATTCGCTAAAGTTCGTCCCATCGAAAGTCACCTTTTGACAAAGGCTCATCAATGTGAATGAACTAGCAGCAGCGTTGTTTGCGTTCGACATCTACAAATAGAAAGGACAAAGATAGATTAGAAATTGAATCCCTAATTATCACCCAATACGAAAAATTAGGGCTAGGATCCAACAACAATATTTACATATTAGAAAAGGGATGCCGTAATCTAACATGCAAACAATTTGAAGGTAAGTGAATGACGATTCACTAATTCTCCACCACATAACTTTAAGTTCTAAATGTATTGAGAATTCCTAGGTTTGGATGAGATTCATTGAAAACTTTTCAATGGCATGTTTAAATCTCGATATGCCCCTCTCGTTTGTGACTGGGATACCGAGGATCACAAAGTGGGTGTGAATTACCATGCAAATTTACATGGTGCCTTCATTGTAACGATCACCTATTTGATGTGCCGGTAAACCACACACGCTCCATCGAACTATGATAAACAATGAATCGTCCTTTGCCACCTTTGCTTAGAACCAATTAGTGTGCCGATAAACTACAAACGCTCCACTAACTTCTTAGCAAGGGTGCAAAGTGTAATTTCATGGGATTGCATCAATTCACTTTTCCTAAAGTAACTAAGATTGGGAAATTTTGAAAAACATGTAGTTACTTTGTATTTTATATTATACTTTTAATGAAGAGATGAGGTTGCCCTATCCTACCCGTTCGACTAACGACCCTCCACCGATCAAGCAAGCGGTGGGTGTGAGTGTACACCCATTAAGCACCATTTTATAGGCAGCAACCTTATACCCACCTTATAGACCGGCTTCGTGAATGAGGCCTACTAACGGTAAGACTGGCATTTTAATTATACATACATATATATATATATATATATATATATATATATATATATATATATATATATATATTAATCTTGTAATATTATATTAGTATAGGGTTGGATTTTAAACTTGTAAAATTATAGGGTTTGAAATTTAAATTGTCTAAATTAAACTTTTAATCACAAAAAATAAATTTCAAAACTTGAGGGCAAGTTTTAAACTTTTAAAAAACATAGAGGATCAAATAACAAATAATCTTAATTAACAATTAATTCCATAATTATCCATATTTGATTTTTTTTAATGATTTCTTGCAAAACAATTTACCAATTTAATAAAATAATTAATCAATTATCACATAAGGAAACAAATATTTTATTAATTGATAAATATCTTCAATTAGGTCAAGAATATACTCATATATATATATATATATATATATATATATATATATATATATATATATATATATATATATATATATATATATATCATAAAATCGGATTTATATTGATCTAATATGATTAAGGCAAGTATCTCAAAGATAAACAACAAGAAATCCCGAAGTTTCCTTTTTCTGATGCTCGAACTCGCCGAGTACCCAGATGGACTCGCCGAGTTGAGCCTACTCGTCGAGTACCACCATGGGACTCGCCGAGTTCATCAGCTAGAGGACAAAAAAACGATTTTTTTTCAGCAACAAACAAGCAATCAAAGTATGAATTCAATAGAAACCAATCTAGGCTCTGATACCACTGTTGGGTTTTAGCCATATGAACATTCCTATGTGCACATGCAACCCTAATGCTTGGATCTAGGTTTCTCTAATTTAACATGTATTGAATCCAAGACTTCTAATGGCTAATATACAATAACAATAATATGAAATCAGAGATTAGAAGTTTACCTTGAATCACTTGCTTGATCTTGTTGTCCTTGAGGCTTTAGAGTCACAATTGTCACTCCTCTAATGACTTACAAACACCAACTAGAAAGGAGGATGATTTGAGAGAGAGGAGGGTAGAGAAATTCGGCCAGGGTTTCTTCTCTAAGCACAATTCACGAAATCCCTTAGCCCTTGGGGTCTATTTATACTTGTAAGGCTCCTAGGGTTTCACCCTTAAACCCTAATTGGATAACTTAAGCCCTAAGCAATCCAAATCCTTTCCATGATAAGCCTTGGACGATTTTATGGCTACCCTTAGCCCTAGAAATCGTCCACCCCTTATCTATAAAGGATATATAGCCCAAAGTGCAACTATCAAACAATTGACAGTTTATACCCCTTTATTTAATTAATCTCTTTAAGTCACCAAATTAATTCCTAATTAATTTATGACTTATATTAATCAAATAATAATATTATTATTCCTTATATTATTCTTATAATATATTAATAATATTCTTACTCTCATTATAAATCATCCTGTCAAGTTGCTATGGTGAAGGCAACCCAAAAGGACCATGCTGAACCGGGTCAAATACTTGCCTAATATAGTTGTAGCCTTAGACACTATTCCAACTAAAACATGGTCAACCCGGAAACCATCTCCAACGCTGCTATCTTGGAAATAGTTTTATCAAATGGGGTACAAGGAAGCTCTCGTTGCTGTCTCCAAGTTCAAGAAACCCAATCTTCCACCTACATGGAATTCCCTTTTCACTATCTTGTTCAAAGCTTTTTCTGGAAGGGTCACTGGCAATGACTGTGCAATCAAGCTCTTTATGAGTATGATGTATGGCTGTAACACCATGATTTCCAAAAACAAAATTTTCATTTAAATAATCAATTTAATATTAAGAACACTTGTTTAAAATCTTATTCACATTCGAATTACAAAACATAGTTTCATTTTCATTATATTAGAAGACCAGGATCCTCCAAATACAACTCTTTCTTCGGTGTGTACAATCGAACCGTTGCCATCCCGCGTTACTGTAAGAACCTGAAACAACATAACATAAACAATGTAAGCACGAAGCTTAGTGAGTTCCCCAATATACCTTACGCACATACGCCTTCCGGCCCGGACCTTTCGGTCCACATAACATTGCCTTCCGGCCCATAGCATTTTGCCTTCCGGCCCATGATAGTATAAAACATAACACATGTAACATAATACTCATAACACATAAATCATACATCATACCGTTCTTTCTATCATATAAAGTCTCGCCTTCCGGCCCGTATAAGCATACATCACATATAAGCACACATCACATATAAAGCACCCACCTCTCTAGACATAGCATGAATATAACACACACGACCTTCCGGTCACACAGTCAAACCCTTCCGGGTGAAGTATAGTGAGAAGACTCACCTCGCGGACACTGGAAGATAGCAACTCCTAAAATCCCTTGCACTTGATCCTCCGAGCTACAAGCTCCCTGTAACATCATATATCCCTTATTAATACTTCTATCTTCCACGTTAACTGACCCTAAGAAATCACACCAGTCAACTCTGGTCAACAGTCCATTGTCAGCTCGACTGGACTCGGCGAGTTCCCTGGCGACTCGGCGAGTCTGGTCGTCCTTCAATCCTCTAAGATTCCCCTTCTACTCGTCGAGTATCCTCTTTGACTCGACGAGTCACTCCTGGAAGAATCGCGGGGCCACCCCGACTCCACTCGCCGAGTCTGAAGAACAACTCGGCGAGTCCCAGTGAATCTTCAAGCTACTCGCCGAGTCTGATCATCCGACTCGGCGAGTCCACGCCATGCAGTCGATCAAACTGCTTCCTGAGATACATATTTTCCCGAATATACAAACATAGGACCTTCTGGACCTCTAAGGGGTACTAATACAGGGTTATAAACGTTGGATAATAACACAACAATCCATCTAATCCCAAATGGGTTTCATAAACCCTAAATTCGTGTACACATCAAAATAACAGGAATGATCCGAAACATAACCTGAAAACGTACTCTCTGTGTCCCCAAACCTCAGAACTCGACCCCCTTGCTCTTCCTTTGGCCAAAATCCTTCCTCTTCTTGCACCACAATTCCTTCAAAGTCAATAATGGCCTTCAAGTTTGCTCTAGATGCCACAGTCGTTTAGGGTTCTCCACAATCGGCCAAAAGACGTGAAATGACGACATAACAACCCTTATATACGACCCAATACGAAACGGCTAGGGTTTCCGCTGAACAGCGTCGACTCGCCGAGTCCATACCTGGACTCGTCGAGTCCAGTCGCGAACCCGCGACCAAATCTGCGACCCTACTCGGCGAGTCTTGCTCCAACTCGCCGAGTCTCCCCTTTAAAACACCCCAAAATGCAATTTAACAATACTTGAGATTTTGGGCTGTTACAATTCTCCCCCACTAGAATTAAACTTCGCCCTCGAAGTCTCACTCTGAAAATAGCTCTGGCTGCTGCTCCCGCATCTCACGTTTCGGCTTCCCTAGACACTACCGATCTCTCCCGAGACCGCTACTGAACCAATACCAGAGGTACCTCCTTGTTCCTCAGAACCTTGATCTTCCGATCTCCGACGGCCACTGGCCTCTCGACGCAACACAGGCTCGCATCCACCTAATCGTTCTCTAGCAGAACCACTGCTGACCCATCCGCTATACACCTCTTCAACTGCGACACATACCAGTGTCATGGATCCGTCCCAATTCCGTTGACAGCTCCAAACGATAGGCCACCCTTCCTACCTTCGCACCATCACGAAAAGACCCAACATACCGGGGCCCCCCATTTACCCCTCTTCCTAAATCGAAGCACCCCGTCAGAAATACGAAGTCGCTGACCTGAATCACATACTCGTAACGGCGTCTGCCTGCATAACTTTCCTGTTAACTCTAGACGATCACTAACTCTCTTTAACCTGCTGAGTCTGCTTTGCCAACTAAAGTACGAACTCTGAACTGCTCATCACTCTCTGTAATCGGAAATTACCCAAGATGCACTCTGCTCCAAATCTCAACGATCACTCAACCCATAAGGGTTAGGAAACCCTGAACCACCGGATCCCCGATCCAAAGCCCACTTTGTCCATCCCAGACCAACTGAGAGATCCATTCTCACTCCCAGAGCAACTCTCACAAGTTCCCTCTTGCCATCACATACACATACTGAACTAGTCCCAACACTCACAGGTTGAAAAACCCGATACACCGATGATATCCTCGAACATCTCCCAAGATGAACCACTACATCCACCCTACACTCTGATCAGATTCACACTGAGAATTTAAAATTTTCTCTCTCCATGCATCCCTTCTGAGCCTCAACAGACATCCCAACCGGATGGGTTCCTACTCCACTGCCGCGAACACGATGCTCAAAACCATACTCGAAATACTCTAACCATAACTCTGCTCTGCAGCTTTCACTTTCGTGAACTTGCACCCCCTTCGGAGTTACATACCCTCCTCTTTTCCTTTTCCACGGAACTCTCTTGAACATAATGCCACTCCAACCGGTGCCACGGTGCTCGCCCCAAGCGACACCACCCTTTTTGCATAACTGCTATTCACATACTCTGGTTCTCATTGCAGGGGCTCTCAATCCCACGCACTCTCTCCACTCATCAAAATCACTGCCTCCGCTAAACAAGATCAATAACCCGGGGCCAGACCTTCCAATGCAATCACACTGCAACATACGCGATCCGCAAATCCCGAGCTAATCCAGCAATACCAACAGAGTCTCCAGTATGACTGGACCGACTCTCATAACACATACTAGCCACTCGAGGCTATATCTCTGTGGGTCCGTACACCCAAACTCTGCGAACCTCAGGTTCTAACTCTGGGAACCTTCCGGTTCCAGCTCTAGAAACATGCACAACATAATCCCGTGGGATTAATGCAGTACAACCCATCACGTACCTCAAACGTACCAATACTCTGATCGCAAAATTCCGATTACTTACTCGAGCTTGATCCCGACCTCCTCTCAGGCCTCCACAATCAAATGCCCTAGGTCTGTATCTCGCCCCGCACACTCAGCACTCGCTCTCGTCGGCCTATACTTTGCGCTGACAAACACTGCTGAATCCCAACAGCTAAGCACCCTTACATACTCATCGATCTCCCGGAGAATTTTACAATTCTCCCCCACTAAAGCACTGACTAACTGCCACCGGTCGTCATTAACGACCTTACAGAACAATCCTGTACAAAGAGAACAATTACACACTGACTGCTTCCCACAAGCACAAGCAACCCTCAGCAAAACACACCTCCTCCCTGATCAACCCACTCACAAGAATCTAGTCCTTCAATCATCCACTCCCCGACTGTAGATGCTACCCGACAATCAACCCAGTGCCGCATCTCCCCTAACAACCCCCCACGAACGATAACCAAAGGAATCCTCGACAATAACCCATAACCAAACTCACAATCTGCCCAAAGGATGAACACCACATCGAAAACCGCACAAGACTACTGACACTAAAACACCAATTATAACCATACCCAACCATCAGGGAATAACGAATGCCAAAGCGAAAACCTGAAGCACCAATCCATAACCATGCCAGACCCGCGAAACAACGAATACCGCATCGAAATCCATACAAGATACCAGCACAAACAATACGCCAAATCAATGCCAGACAATTAAGACATCATGAAAGCATCATACCCGCAGCTGTCTCCGGCACTGCTCCGTCTCCCTCTGTCGCACGCAGATAAACACGACCCTGAGCCCTCTGGGCTCCGCTTCATCCTGTCCTCCTCAAATCCCGAATTGGCACTGACTGCCAACTATCCCGTGCACAGTGCCCCTCCTTTCCGCACTTGCGGCATGCACCACTGGGCCAACAAGCTCCGGTGCCATCTCTCTCACACTTCCCACAAGTGTGACCGCTCCGATCCCCCATTCTAACGTCTACGGTCATGGACCGTTTCGGCGCCGACTGCGACTGCATCGGGGCCTGCCTCATCTCACGCAACTGCAACTCAACCTCTAACTCACGCCACATGGCGGCCTCCTGCGATACCAACACGGTCTCGCGCCTCTGCGCAGGCACGAACTGTCTGATACCCCCGCTTGAGCATACTCGGATATCGGGACATCTGAGCCTGCTCCGAAGCGAACTCAGGGCAAAACATCGCCCTCTCAATAAACATCCCGGTGCTCTCAGTCACCGACTCCAAATCCTGCTTCAGCTTAAGGAACTTCCGAGCCAATTTCTCCTTTTCATCCCGCGGAACATAGCGAGTACTGAACATCCCTCTGAATTGATCCCATGAAACCGCAGCCCTCTGCGCATCGGAAAATGACCTCGTGGTCAATCTCCACCAATCCTTCGCCCCGAGCCTCAACAGGTTCAGAGCACACCCCACCCTCTGATCAGCAGGGCATAAACTCGTGGAGAAACACCCCTCCATGTCCGATAACCATCTCATAGCAACAATCGAGTCCTGAACTCCATCGAATGTGGGAGGCTTCGCATAATAGAAGTCCCGATACTGAAAACCCCGACTAGCCCCTTTCTTTGCCGTTGCTACAGCCGCTGTAACCGCCGCGGCAGCCGTCTCTGCGAAAGCCGCATATTGCTCATCAAACTACTTCAATCATAGTGGTCCTGATCGACCCAAACAATTCTGGCGACTCAGCCCGCAACAATGCAGCAACCTCATCACGCCGGATCTCGCGAATCCTCGCATCCCGCTCGCTCGTGCTCGTCCGATCGATAACCGGATAACAAGATAGCCACAAGCATCATCCACTACGAACCATGGTACTCATCCCATGACATCCCTCCTCAACATGCTTCGGTGTATGGTACCTGAACCATAGCACCACTCCTCAATCTGCTCCAATGTATAGCACTCGAACCACAACATCTATCTCAATCTGTTCCGATGTATGGTGCCCTGACCATAACATCACTCTGTATCCGCTCCGATGTATGGTATTCGAACCATAACATCACTCCTCAATCTGTTCCTTAGGACCTTCAGAATGCCCCCTGTATCAAGTATGGGTCCTCTGCTTTCAGTAGTACGGGCCCATACTACCTGCCACATCTACCCATACTTTCCACACGGACCATCCCAGAGTTCCTAAGTAGCTGATAAACCTGCTCTTTCACCCATCTCATCGCGCGTGCTCGCTTTCCAGCGAAATCCTCTACTCTACCAGCGCACTCATCTAGCTAGGTTTACTCCCTAGTCCCTTCCGCTGTCCTCCCACTTCTTTGCTATCAGCTGCTGAAGAGTTCCTAATGATGCCAGCCCTCTACCTCCTGAGTATCGTCATACTCACTTAGTAGCTGACTCCCATCATCGATAACTCCACAAAGCACAAAGCAAGCAGCATTCGAGCATTGAAGCATACATAGGACTCCCCATCTGTGGTAGCTCCACCTTCTCGGCTCATCCTCGGAAGTACCTCTGTACCCCGTAGCTTTACCCCTTGTGCGTTCTAACTAGATACTCTCACTCATCACATACACACAAAAGCATAACGCACATATAACATCAAACCCTAGACTAAGGCATCACAAATCAGGCCACTCTAGTCCTAAGATGTGAAATACCTAGCCTGTCTCTAGCATGCAATAGTGTCTCATAAAGTGCATAATAGATATTTCATAATACAAAAGTAAGGGTATTTTGGGAAATCACCGTTTGGCTCTGGCTGATTGTACACACTGCTCTTTCTTGCTTTCTCTTTGAACTCTTATTCACTTTTAGAAAACCATTTATTTGGAAAACTTTTTCTTACTTCCTCAGTTTGAGTCCAGATTTACCCGTAGGTGCGTCCGAATCCCTCAAACCAAGGCTCTGATACCAATTTGTAACACCATGATTTCCAAAAACAAAATTTTCATTTAAATAATCAATTTAATATTAAGAACACTTGTTTAAAATCTTATTCACATTCGAATTACAAAACATAGTTTCATTTTCATTATATTAGAAGACCAGGATCCTCCAAATACAACTCTTTCTTCGGTGTGTACAATCGAACCGTTGCCATCCCGCGTTACTGTAAGAACCTGAAACAACATAACATAAACAACGTAAGCACGAAGCTTAGTGAGTTCCCCAATATACCTTACGCACATACGCCTTCCGGCCCGGACCTTTCGGTCCACATAACATTGCCTTCCGGCCCGGACCTTTCGGTCCACATAACATTGCCTTCCGGCCCATAGCATTTTGCCTTCCGGCCCATGATAGTATAAAACATAACACATGTAACATAATACTCATAACACATAAATCATACATCATACCGTTCTTTCTATCACATAAAGTCTCGCCTTCCGGCCCGTATAAGCATACATCACATATAAAGCACCCACCTCTCTAGACATAGCATGAATATAACACACACGACCTTCCGGTCACACAGTCAAACCCTTCCGGGTGAAGTATAGTGAGAAGACTCACCTCGCGGACACTGGAAGATAGCAACTCCTAAAATCCCTTGCACTTGATCCTCCGAGCTACAAGCTCCCTGTAACATCATATATCCCTTATTAATACTTCTATCTTCCACGTTAACTGACCCTAAGAAATCACACCAGTCAACTCTGGTCAACAGTCCATTGTCAGCTCGACTGGACTCGGCGAGTTCCCTGGCGACTCGGCGAGTCTGGTCGTCCTTCAATCCTCTAAGATTCCCCTTCTACTCGTCGAGTATCCTCTTTGACTCGACGAGTCACTCCTGGAAGAATCGCGGGGCCACCCCGACTCCACTCGCCGAGTCTGAAGAACAACTCGGCGAGTCCCAGTGAATCTTCAAGCTACTCGCCGAGTCTGATCATCCGACTCGGCGAGTCCACGCCATGCAGTCGATCAAACTGCTTCCTGAGATACATATTTTCCCGAATATACAAACATAGGACCTTCTGGACCTCTAAGGGGTACTAATACAGGGTTATAAACGTTGGATAATAACACAACAATCCATCTAATCCCAAATGGGTTTCATAAACCCTAAATTCGTGTACACATCAAAATAACAGGAATGATCCGAAACATAACCTGAAAACGTACTCTCTGTGTCCCCAAACCTCAGAACTCGACCCCCTTGCTCTTCCTTTGGCCAAAATCCTTCCTCTTCTTGCACCACAATTCCTTCAAAGTCAATAATGGCCTTCAAGTTTGCTCTAGATGCCACAGTCGTTTAGGGTTCTCCACAATCGGCCAAAAGACGTGAAATGACGACATAACAACCCTTATATACGACCCAATACGAAACGGCTAGGGTTTCCGCTGAACAGCGTCGACTCGCCGAGTCCATACCTGGACTCGTCGAGTCCAGTCGCGAACCCGCGACCAAATCTGCGACCCTACTCGGCGAGTCTTGCTCCAACTCGCCGAGTCTCCCCTTTAAAACACCCCAAAATGCAATTTAACAATACTTGAGATTTTGGGCTGTTACAATGGCATATATACTGGTCAAAATGTTGACTATGGTTGTATCCTCTGGGCTCAACTTATCCAGAGCACTCACTCTGTTACTTGTCACAGTGAAATCTCTTGTGCAAGATTCTAGACCATCATCGCTAATAAAGCACTTCAGGAGCTCAAAATTCCAGTGATGTCTGATGCACTGATGGCTTCCATTGCAACATTCTATACAACATGTATCATTATGGGTCACACGTCAAAGTTTTCCTTCATTGGCTCGATTCCGGAGATTATGTTTCGTGATGTTCCTCCCTCAAGTAAAATTCTAGAGGGTTGTCATGTTGTTACTCCTTCAGGACCTCGTCCATGAACTGACAAATTTCAAGCAATTTTGGCTGATGCAGATAAAGCCAAGAAAGGGGGCAGAGGGTCAAAGAAAGCCACCAAGAAAGATACTGCGAAAGAAGGACCTTCTGAGGCTGCAAAACCTCCCTCATCAAACATTTGATCGTAGTCAACAGGAACCCAAACAGGCACTTCTTAGTCTCTCTTGACTATGAAGAAAGAAATGTTTCTTGGGATAAATAGTTTTATGTCAATAGTTACACATCACAACATCCCACAGATAAAGTTCATTTTATTTCTTTTTCTTTGACAATGTTGCACGAATATCCTTGTGATATTCCAAAGGTCTAGTTCGTGGTTACAAATAATTTTCGGGTTCACAGTTGTATGAATTCAACGTGCTTTCTCTACTGCGAAAGAAGATGAGCTGACGCGGAAATTTTCAAAGATAAAAATTCAAATGGGCATGTGCAAAGTTGAACAGACAGATATTGATACGCCACGTGATGCACGCTTCTGACTTATCACAACTATAAAATCGCGCTTTTTCAGGCGACGATTTAGTATTTGAGATAATCTCTCTCCGGATTTTCCTCACCAAATCAAATCTTATATAAGGGTTTTGACGGTTCCATATTTCTCTACCACTTTCCAGTTCTCTCAACGATTTCTGGTGATTACAAAGCTCTCCACTGTTCATCTTCTTCTTCAAGCTTCATCAATGGCGGCTTCATCTAAGGATCTTTCTGTTCAAGACCAAACTGCTCATTTATCTCTTCTAGTCGTTAAGAAACATCAAAACCTCATCATTGATCTGGATCCGGTTCGATATGTTCCCTTTCTACTACCTCTGATTGAGTGCCTGAAATACTCCCCTCTTACCATTGTTATGTTTCAAGTTGGGAATGTTCCACTATCGATTCTGTCCAAAGCATACACAACGGCCAACTATGTCAAGGAAGAACAACGGATATACTTCAACATCCATAATCATACAACCTCTATTTCCAAGACCCGTTTTTGCAATCTGTTAGGGCTTCCTCAGTCTTAAAACATGGTCAACCCGGAAACCATCTCCAACGCTGCAATCTTGGAAATGTTTTATCAAATGGGGTATAAGGAAGCTCTCGCTGCTGTTTCCAAGTTCAAGAAACCCAATCTTCCACCTACATGGAATGCCCTTTTCACTATCTTGATCAAAGCTTTTTCTGGAAGGGTCACTGGCAATGACTGTGCGAGCAAGCTCTTCATGATTATGATGTATGGCCTGTATACTGGTCAAAATGTTGACTATGGTTCTATCCTCTGCGCTCAACTTATCCAGAGCACTCACTATGTTACTTGTCACAGTGAAATCTCATGTGCAAGATTCTGGACCATATTCGTTAACAAAGCACTTCAGCAGCTCAAAATTCCAGTGATTTCTTATGCACTGATGGCTTCCATTGCAACATTCTATACAACAGGTATCATTGTGGCTGGCACGTCAAAGTTTTCCTTCATCGGCTTGATTCCGGAGATTATGTTTCGTCATGTTCCTCCCTCCAGTGAAATTATAGAGGGTTATCGTGCGCTTACACCTTTAGGACCTCATCCATGAACTGACAAATTTCAAGCAATTGTCTCTGAGGCAGATAAAGCCAAGAAAAGGGGGCAGAGGGTAGAAGAAAGCCACCAAGAAAGATACTGCGAAAGAAGGACCTTCTAAGGCTGCAAAACCTCCTTCTTTAAACATTTGATCGTAGTCAACAGGAACCCACACAGACACTTCTTAGTCTCTCTTCACTATGAAGAAAGAAATGTTTGCCTGGGATCACTAGTTTTATGTCTCTAGCTAGACATCACAACATCCCAAAGATAAACTTCATTTTATTTCTTTTTCTTTAACAACCTTGCACGAATATCCTATTGATATTCCAAAGGTCTAGTTCGTGGTTACAAATAATTTTTAGGTTCACAGTTGTATGAATTCAGCATGCTTTCTCTACTGCGAAAAAAGATGAGGTGACACGGAAATTTTGAAAGATAAAAATTCAAATGGGCGCGTGCAAAGTTGAACGGACAGATATTGATACGCCGCGTGATGCACGCTTCTGACTTATCACAACTATCAAATCGCGCTTTTTCAGGCGACAGTTTAGTATTCGAGATAATCTATCTCCAGATTTTCCTCACCAAATCATATCTTATATAAGGGTTTTGACGGTTCCATATTTCTCTACCACTTTCCAATTCTCGCAACGATTTCTGGTGATTACGAAGCTCTCCACTGCTCTTCTTCTTCTTCAAGCTTCATCAATGGTGGTTTCATCTAAGAATATTTCTGTTCAAGACCAAACTGCTCATTTATCTCTTCTAGCCGTTAAGAAACATCAAAACCTCATCATTGATCTGGATCTGGTTCGATATGATCCCTTTCTACTACCTCTGATTCAGTGCTTGAAATACTCCCTTCTTACCATTGTTATGTTTCAAGTTGGGAATGTTCCACTACCGATTCTGTCCAAAGCATACACAACGGCCAACTATGTCAAGGAAGAACAACGGATATACTTCAACATCCATAATCATACAACCTCTATTTCCAAGACCCGTTTTTGCAATCTGTTAAGGCTTCCTTAGTCTTAAAACATGGTCAACGCAGAAACCATCTCCAACGCTGCAATCTTGGAAATGTTTTATCAAATAGGGTACAAGGAAGCTCTCTCTGCTGTTTCCAAGTTCAAGAAACCCAATCTTCCACCTACATGGAATGCCCTTTTCAGTATCTTGTTCAAAGCTTTTTCTAGAAGGGTCACTGGCAATGACTGTGCCAGCAAGCTCTTCATGAGTCTGATGTATGGCCTGTATACTGGTAAAAATGTTGACTATGGTTCTATCCTCTGGGCTCAACTTATGCAGAGCACTCACTCTGTTACTCGTCACAGTGAAATCTCTTGTGCAAGATTTTTGACCATCATCGTTAACAAAGCACTTCAGCAGCTCAAAATTCCAGTGATGTCTGATGCAATGATGGCTTCCATTGGACATTCTATACAACATGTATCATTATGGGTCACACATCAAAGTTTTCCTTCATGGGCTCGATTCTGGAGATTATGTTTCTTGATGTTCCTCCCTCCAATAAAATTCTAGAGGTTTATCGTGCTCTTACTCCTTCAGGACCTCGTCCATGAACTATAAAATTTCAAGAAATTTTGGCTGAGGCAGATAAAGCCAAGAAAGGGGGCAGAGGGTCAAAGAAAGCCACCAAGAAAGATACTGCGAAAGAAGGACCTTCTGAGGCTGCGAAACCTCCCTCATCAAACATTTGAGTATAGTCAATAGGAACCCACACATACACTTCTTAGTCTCTCTTGACTATGAAGAAAGAGATGTTTGCATGGGATCAATTGTTTTATGTCTCTAGTTAGAAATCACAACATCCCACAGATAAACTTCGTTTTATTTCTTTTTATTTGACAATCTTGCACGGATATCCTAGTGATTTTCCAAAGGTCTAGTTCGTGGTTACAAATAATTTTCAGGTTCACAGTGGTATAAATTCAACGTGCTTTCTCAACTGCGAAAGAAGATGAGCTGACGTGAAAATTCTAAAAGATAAAAATTCAAATGGGTGCGTGCAAAGTTGAACAGACAGATATGGATACGGCGTGTGACGTATGCTTCTTACTTATCACAGCTATCCAATCGTGCTTTTTCAGGCAACGGTTTAGTATTCGAGATAATCTCTCTCCGGATTTTCCTCACCAAATCAAATCTTATATAAGGGTTATGACGGTTCCATATTTCTCTACCACTTTCCAATTCTCTCAACGATTTCTGGTGATTACAAAGCTCTCCACTGTTCATCTTCTTCTTCAAGCTTCATCAATGGTAGCTTCATTTGAGAATATTTCTGTTCAAGACCAAACTGCTCACTCATCTCTTCTGGCCGTTAAGAAACATAAAAACCTCATCATTGATTTGGATCCGGTTCGATATGATCCCTTTCTACTACCTCTGATTGATTGCCTGAAATACTCCCCTCTTACCATTGTTATGTTTCAAGTTGGGAATGTTCCACTATCGATTCTGTCCAAAGCATACACAACGGCCAACTATGTCAAGGAAGAACAATGGATATACTTCAACATCCATAATCATACAACCTCTATTTCCAAGACCCGTTTCTGCAATCTGTTAGGGCTTCCTCAGTCTTAAAACATGGTCAACCCGGAAACCATCTCCAACGCTGCTATCTTGGAAATAGTTTTATCAAATGGGGTACAAGGAAGCTCTCGCTACTGTATCCAAGTTCAAGAAACCCAATCTTCCACCTACATGGAATTCCCTTTTCACTATCTTGTTCAAAGCTTTTTCTGGAAGGGTCACTGGCAATGACTGTGCGATCAAGCTCTTTATGAGTATGATGTATGACATGTATACTGGTCAAAATGTTGACTATGGTTGTATCCTCTGGGCTCAACTTATCCAGAGCACTCACCCTATTACTCGTCACAGTGAAATCTCTTGTGCAAGATTCTAGACCATCATCGCTAATAAAGCACTTCAGGAGCTCAAAATTCCAGTGATGTCTGATGCACTGATGGCTTCCATTGCAACATTCTATACTACAGGTATCATTATGGCTGACACGTCAAAGTTTTCCTTCATCGACTCAATTATGGAGATGATGTTTCGTGATGTTCCTCCCTCAAGTAAAATTCTAGAGCGTTATCATGCTCTTACTCCTTCAGGACCTCGTCTATGAACTGACAAATTTCAAGCAATTTTGGCAGAGGCAGATAAAGCCAAGAAAGGGGGCAGAGGGTCAAAGAAAGCCACCAAGAAAGATACTGCGAAAGAAGGACTTTCTGAGGCTGCAAAACCTCCCTCTTGAAATATTTGATCGTAGTCAAAGGAACCCACACAGACACTTCTTAGTCTCTCTTGACTATGAAGAAAGAAATGTTTCCTGGGATCAATAGTTTTATGTCAATAGTCAGACATCACAACATCCCACAGATAAACTTTGTTTTATTTCTTTTTCTTTGAAAGTCTTGCACGAATATCCTTTTGATATTCCAAAGGTCTAGTTCGTGGTTACAAATAATTTTCAGGTTCACAGTTGTATGAATTCAACGTGCTTTCTCTACTGCGAAAGAAGATGAGCTGACGCGGAAATTTTAAAAGATGAAAATTCAAATGGGCGCGTGCAAAGTAGAACGGACAGATATTGGTACGCCACATGATGCACGCTTCTGACTTATCACAGCTATCAAATCGCGCTTTTTCAGGCGACGGTTTAGTATTCGAGATAATCTCTCTCCGGATTTTCCTCACCAAATCAAATCTTATATAAGGGTTTTGACGGTTCCACATTTCTCTACCACTTTCCAATTCTCTCAACGATTTCTGGTGATTACAAAGCTCTCCACTATTCATCTTCTTCTTCAAGCTTCATCAATGGCGGCTTCATCTGAGAATCTTTCTGTTCAAGACCAAACTGCTCATTTATCTCTTCTAGCCGTTAAGAAACATCAAAACCTCGTCATTGATCTTTATCCAGTTCGATATGATCCCTTTCTACTGCCTCTGATTGAGTGCTTGAAATACTCCCTTCTTACCATTGTTATGTTTCAAGTTGGGAATGTTCCACTATCGATTCTGTCCAAAGCATACACAACGGCCAACTATGTCAAGGAAGAACAACGGATATACTTCAACATCCATAATCATACAACCTCTATTTCCAAGACCCGTTTTTGCAATCTGTTAGGGCTTCCTCAGGCTTAAAACATGGTCAACCCGGAAACCATCTCCAACGCTGCAATCTTGGAAATGTTTTATCAAATGGGGTACAAGGAAGCTCTCGCTGCTGTTTCCAAGTTCAAGAAACCCAATCTTCCACCTACATGGAATGCCCTTTTCACTATCTTGATCAAAGCTTTTTCTGGAAGGGTCACTGGCAATGACTGTGCGAGCAAGCTCTTCATGATTATGATGTATGGCCTGTATACTGGTCAAAATGTTGACTATGGTTCTATCCTCTGCGCTCAACTTATCCAGAGCACTCACTCTGTTACTTGTCACAGTGAAATCTCATGTGCAAGATTCTGGACCATATTCATTAACAAAGCACTTCAGCAACTCAAAATTCCAGTGATGTCTGATGCACTGATGGCTTCCATTGCAACATTCTATACAACAGGTATCATTGTGGCTGGCACGTCAAAGTTTTCCTTCATCGACTCGATTTCGGAGATTATGTTTCGTGATGTTCCTCCCTCCAGTAAAACTCTAGAGGGTTATCGTGCGCTTACTCCTTCACGACCTCGTCCATGAACTGACAAATTTCAAGCAATTTTGGCTGAGGCAGATAAAGCCAAGAAAGGGGGCAGAGGGTCAAAGAAAGCCACCAAGAAAGATACTGCGAAAGAAGGACCTTCTGAGGCTGCAAAATCTCCCTCATCAAACATTTGATCATAGTAACAGGAACCCACACAGACACTTCTTAGTCTCTCTTGACTATGAAGAATGAGATGTTTGCCTGGGATCAATAGTTTTATGTCTCTAGTTAGACATCACAACATCCCAGAAATAAACTTCATTTTATTTCTTTTTCTTTGACAATCTTCCATGAATATCCCAGTGTTTTTCCAAAAGTCTAGTTCGTGGTTACAAATAATTTTCAGGTTCACAGTTGTATAAATTCAACGTGCTTTCTCTACTGCAGAAGAAGATAAGCTGACGTGGAAATTTTAAAAGATAAAAATTCAAATGGGCGTGCGCAAAGTTGAACGGACAGATATTGATACGCCGTGTGACCCAAGACTTCTAACTTATCACAACTATCAAATCGCGTTTTTTCAGGCGACAGTTTAGTATTCGAGATAATCTCTCTCCGGATTTTCCTCACCAAATCAAATCTTATATAAGGGTTTTGACGGTTCCATATTTCTTTACCACTTCCAATTCTCTCAACAATTTCTGGTGATTACAAAGCTCTCCACTGTTCATCTTCTTCTTAAAGATTCATCAACGGAGGCTTCATCTGAGAATCTTTCTGTTCAAGACCATACTGCTCATTCATCTCTTCTGGCCGTTGAGAAACTTCAAAACGTCATCATTGATCTGGATCCGGTTCGATATGATCCCTTTCTACTACCTCTGATTGAGTGTCTGAAATACTCCCCTCTTACCATTTGTTATGTTTCAAGTGGAGAATGTTCCACTGTCGATTCTATCCTAAGGATACACAACACCCAACTATGTCAAGGAAGAACAACGGATATTCTTCAACATCCATAATCATACAACCTCTATTTTCAAGGTCCATTTCTACAATCTGTTAGGGCTTCCTCAGTCTTAATACATGGTCAACCCGGAAACCATCTCCAACGCTACTATCTTGGAAATGTTTTATCAAATGGGGTACAAGGAAGCTCTCGCTGCTGTTTCCAAGTTCAAGAAACCCAATCTTCCACCTACATGGAATGCCCTTTTCACTATCTTGTCCAAAGCTTTTTCTGGAAGGGTCACTGGCAATGACTGTGCGAGCAAGCTCTTCATGAGTATGATGTATGGCCTGTATACTGGTCAAAATGTTGACTATGGTTCTATCCTCTGGGCTCAACTTATCCAAAGCACTCACTCTGTTACTCGTAATAGTGAAATCTCATGTGCAAGATTCTGGACCATCATCGTTAACAAAGCACTTCAGCAGCTCAAAATTCCAGTGATGTCTTATGCACTAATGGCTTCCATTGCCACATTCTATACAACAGGTATCCTTGTGGCTGGCACGTCAAAGTTTTCCTTCATCGGCTCGATTCCGGAGATTATGTTTCGTGATGTTCCTCCCTCCAGTAAAATTCTAGAGGGTTATCGTGCGCTTACTCCTTCAGGACCTAATCCATGAACTGAAAAATTTCATGCAATTTTGGTGGAGGCAGATAAAAGCCAAGAAAGAGGGTAGAGGGTCAAAGAAAGCCACCAAGAAAGATATTGCGAAAGAAGGACCTTCTGAGGCTGTGAAACCTCCGTCTAAAAAGAGAAATACTTCTACTGCTTCTACTGTTGCACCAAAGCGAAGGAAGCAACCCGCTAGAAGGTGGAAGTCTCCCACTCCTACCCTATCTCAGAGTGACGGAGAAAATTTTGATTCTGATACTGAGTCGGATATTCGCATTGAGGAGGATCCCCCCTGTTCGCAATGCAGAAGATGAGCCCGTTCACACTGAAGAACAAGAAACTGTTCACAATGAGGAAGGAGAATAGATTCACAATGATCCACCTGTTCGTACTGAGGCCCCATCTCTGAATCATGAGGTAACTCCGCCACTTAATGATTTTGTTCCTTCTCTACCTCCCTCACCAAAAAGAACTTCTTCTATCCTAATCACCATCGCACTTATGCTACCACCATTATCATCTCAACCACTCACATCTATTCCAGTCTCAATGCCTATTTTCATAGAATCCACCATTTCGCCCACACCTCTATTGCACCTGCAAATTTAGTCAACGTATCTGATATAGGGGCTAACACTTCAGGTTTTTCAAGCCATGCTACACCTCCCATCTATCCCATTCGCATAGATGACTCGGAAATGATTTTCGGAGATGATGAAGATGATGATTTGGACGGATTCGCTTACAGTCCTTTTCAAATAAGGATTGACAGTGGAGATGAAGTCTTTACTACGAAATGAGAACTCAAATCTCTTCATGAGAAGATTGACCAACTGATTCTCGCATCCAAAGTCTCCACTTTTTAGGCTTACTCCAAAGCTGTTGTTGAGTCTATCCTTGAGCACGTTACGAAGGAACAGATTGCTAATGTCTCCACTTTGTCCAATGTTGTTTCTGACTCTACTGATGTCTGCAAGACAACGACCGAAAAATTCTATAAACTAATTTATGACACAATAGAATTCATGGAGGATTACAAGAACACCTAAAACACCAACACAGTGACTGCGAACAAGGCTATTCAAAACGTTGGTGCCTTGTTCCATAAGGAAAAAGCAAAATTTGTTGATCTTCGCAAGGCGTTTCAGTCTGATCATGAAGCATTCCAGTCTTCCATTTTTGCGCTTCAGGAGGATCTAACAACAAAAAACAAGATCATGGATGCTCTCGCCATCAAGGAGGAAAAGTGTAAAGTGTTGGAAACTGAGCTTCACTACACTCAAAAGCAGGTCGATGATTTGCTAGCAAAGAAGGCAGTCACGAAGAGTTGTATCTCTGATGTTACTGGACTGCACTTTGATATCATTGAGACTCGTGATCCTATAATCTCCATAATAGTAAAGAAGCATTTTTCTAAAAAGCTAAGACCGGTATTTGGAATGTTACACTGTTTGGAAGGTGTTTCGACGCCGATGTGTTTTCCGAAACAAGGGGGAGAAGGTAGCTCCAAAGTTCAAACAAATGAAACCCACAAAGCTACAATTAAACCTCCTGTCATCAAGCAATAACCGAATAGAAAAGAAAAGTTATTTAGTGAAGAACCCATTATTGACAATGATGAAGATGAAGAGCCTGATGAAGCTGAGCTTAAAAGGAGGAAGGCTTGTGAAGAAGAGTTGAATGAAAATGCGTGTATCATTAAGGAGGCTGAGGAGAAAGAAAGAGCTGAAAAGGAAGCTGAGGCCACTCTTAAAAGCAAAATGTTATTATTTCCTAAGTGGACCCTGAAGCGCATTCAACACCAAGCTGTAGATATGCCAAGCTAGTATTGGTTGGATCCAATTTCTTCCTTTGAAATCCAAAACACACATGATTTGCAATTGGACATGCCTATCACACCAAAGGCGTTCAGGTTTCGTGCCTTTGTAAAGGTTGCTAATGTACCTTTCACAGACTGCATTGCGGATCAAATGTTGTTTGCCTTCTACTTAAAGCACATGCAACCCCGGTTCGAGACTTGGAGTGCGAGCAATATTGTTGTTGTGAAGGTCATTGGGCCGATCGAGACCGAAAGCTTCCCTAATGCGAAGTTTAAAGTTGCGAGAGGATCAACACGTCAAGCCTACGACTTCACTCTCGCAGACCTGCCTTGCTTGAACCCCCATGACTGGACGGTGATATTTAATATTATGTTGAGAGAGAATGAGAAGTACAAACCTGTGATGTCGCACCTTCAACTTATGACCAAGTCTTATATTCAGGAAGTTGGAATGATGGATGTGGATATTGCCACCGTTTTGAGGCAATAACCAAATGGTTTTCCAAAGGAAGCTCCGAAAGACTTCGAGAAGCTCAAGCCAGGAAAAAATTACAAGGAAGGATAGTTTGTGGTATACACATCTAGAGATCATCCAGGAGCAGATCGACGCAAGTTATTCTTTCATCTCGATGACAAACATTTATTTACTACTTCTTGTCTGGAGTTTATTTTGGAGCTGGTTACGAAGTTTAAAGGCAAAAACAAGGATGATGTGAAGTGTTTCACAGATGTGATCACTTGGTATATTCAAGTTCGCAAGTTGCTATTGAGCTTCATTCCCAAAGTCTATGAAGTGCAGTAGCGAATCAAGAACTAAATGGATATGGTTTCAATTGACGCAAAGGGGGAGATTGTTGAAGATTTAGTGTTGTGTCATTGGGTCTGTTTTGTCTAGTCCATTTTGTATAAACGAGTTGGGCCTGTCCACTCGTATTTGCTGCTAGGGTTATAGTATATAAGGTGCATAGATGCTACATATTTTAGTTAACTCTCATAATTATCTTTGTAGCACTATTTTACGCCTCTACAGAAGCAATTCTTCATCGAGTTCTTTTGTAGCATGACTATTAATTATTCAGCACTAGTTTGATCATATCGTGTTCTTGTTTATCTGTTTTAATCTATTCGATTATTAAGGATTTATTCCTATCAGCTCCCAAAATCATGAACTCTATAGTTCCGATGATTCAACACCTAGGTCACTGTCTAGATAAAATAACCTTAAAGTAAATGCTTCTGAAGTTGTCACACTAAAACTTAAGGCAAAGCTGGCTCTGAAAAATGAAGTTAGATCCCGACATGAAAGGCGGGAAGCTGAGTCAAAAATTAAATCTTTCAAAGCTCAGGCCAAATTTTCAAATAAAAGGAATTTGGACTAATCGACCATTGCAAAATCTTTTCAAAATAACACTACAGTCGATGTATCTTGTCAAAAATCATGTACAGTAACTGAATCTTTCAAAACCAACAACACTGTACCCACCCAAAACAATGTCAAGTCTTTGTCACAAACTTCCTTAACAGAATAAAAAATGAAGGGTATTTTGCACACTCCACACTTTTCAAAATCCCATCAACCCATCAAGAAGACAACACCTACATTCAGGTGCCTTACCAATCCTTCTTCAAATCTAAAGGAGTCTTCAGTAAGGAACAAGCAAAGGACCATGCAAAAGGACCAAACACCCCAGACAAAGACATCACCCTCCAAACCTTTGACCAAGTCCATTATGTGGGTCAATGAAAAGAATCTCACTTTTGGCTTCTACCCACTGGACAAAATACACGTCAAATCCCAACTCAAAATTTCCAAAAAAAACGTGAAACATCATGGACACAAGCAAATATGGAGA
Organism: Lactuca sativa; assembly: GCF_002870075.4. Lineage (NCBI taxonomy): Eukaryota > Viridiplantae > Streptophyta > Magnoliopsida > Asterales > Asteraceae > Lactuca > Lactuca sativa. The sequence goes on from NC_056631.2 coordinate 168,659,982, forward strand.
GAAAAATCTCTTCAGCCCTCCGATAATAAAGCATCTCAAGTCACCATCCGCATGCATACACTTGATAGGAATGTCTCATATGTTACTATAGGCCCCAAACATGTTTGGGTGCCCAAATTAATCAACTGATTATGCATGCTATATGCGAGGAGGACCATGAAGAAGAATGGTTGATTGATAGTGCCTGCTCCCTGCATATGACGGGAAGGTTAAATTACCTTCGTGACTTCAGGCTAGTCATTGGTGGTGGACACGTCACCTTCGGGAATAATGTATATGGGACAATACATGAATATGGTGTGTTAACTATGGGAAGCTTCTCCATTCAACGAGTAGCTTACGTAGAGGGTTTAAAACACAATTTGGTCAGTGTTAGATAATTGTTCAAAGCAGGTCATCGGGTAGAATTTGACAACGAGTATTGTTACATCATGACAAATGATAAAGAGAAGTGTTTGATCAAATCCAAAGCCGAGGGAACAATGTACCCACTATACGTCCCTCTAATCTTCGACAAACCACAACTATGCTTCTTATCAAAGGCAGTTTCCGAGGTCAGTTGGTTGTGGCATCAGAAGCTTGCACATCTAGTTACTGGAGAGCAGGTTCGAGGACTGCCAATTCTAAAATTCAACAATGATACTCTGATCGTAACATCCCGATGTGAGTTACTTCTAGTTTAAACCCCCTTTACTTCATTTATATTGGATTTTGGTCCCAAAGTTCAAGATACGTATGCAAAAAGGTTCTTAATGGCATTGTTGTAATTTTTGGCCTTCGGAGTACGCCATGCGTACGTGGTGTACGTGGAGCGTACCAGGGATGCCCTAGTATGCTGGGTGTATATCAGTGTACGTTGGGCGTACTTTCCAGTTAAGGAAACCCAAATCTGTAGGGTATGGTTAGTAATTAAGCATCCTTATGGCCTGATTTCCCTTAATCTTATCAGCCTCCACCCTCTCATCCGTGTTTGTAACCTTAGTTCATCTTGAGAAGCCATTTCTATCCTAAAAGTGTGAGGTTGTGAGCTTAAAAGAAGAAGGAAGGAAGCCAAACTCATCTTGGAAGAGTAAAACACTTTGGATCTAGGACTTATTCTTTATTTGCAACCCTTCTAAGTTATAAAGCTTACAACTTTATCTTTCAATCATGTAGATCTAGAAATGGGTGTTTTTGTGATGCTTTTTGGTCCCAAATGTCTTATCTTGAGCATGGCATGTTCTTGACGATTTGAGTTGTTCTTTTAGATCCTAGGAGAGGTCCTAAGTCATAAAAATGAAGTCCCAATGATTAGTTTTGCTCCATACATCTTGAAGAAGGTCTTTATGGATTAAGACCATGAGTTAAGCACTTAATGGACATGTAAAGTCATAAAGTTGGAAACTTTATGACTCTAGAGTGTATTTTCGCCTTGGATCTGAAATATGGACGTAAGCCATTAAGTACTTAATGAGTTTTAAAGTTGCTCGGAGTACGCACCGCGTACTCAGAGTATGCCTCGAATACTCAGAGTACGCCCTATGTACGAGTTCAACCACCCCGATGGTGGTCAAGATACGAGGACTTGGAGTACGCTTATCGTACCTTCATAATACGCCCCACGTACTCGCACTGGGTCAATCCCGTTGAGTTGACTTGGTTGACTTAAGGACTGTTTGATTTAAACTTACCGGGTCCGGTCACTGCTGACTGCTAACTCGGTCAGCAATCGGATGTTTGATAATTACAAAATATAGCTGATTCGGTCAGCCCATTCCACTTACCCGGTAAGCAAAAAAAACCTCCTGACTGGAAAATAAAGCTACGCGTTTTTTTCCCTTTGCCCTCACTCGCCTCCTTCGCTAGTACCCTAGACAAAAGTTGCTCCCCTCCATCACTAACACCTGCTGATGACCTCCATCACGAGTTCACCTCCTGCCGTAATACTAGGTATTGGTTAGCCGATTTTCGAATAAACATAGCTTTAACTAAGGAAGAAAGGTTCAATTATGCTCATGCACAACTTAGAAATATCATTGAACGTGCTTATGGTGTATTGAAGTTGAGATTTCCAATTTCAAAACAAATGGCTCCTTATCCTTTTCCAGTTCAAAGAGACATGGTCATTGCTTGTGTTGCGGTCCATAATTTTATAAGGAAATACGATATTCAAGATGAATTATTTACGAACTTTGAACAAAACACTATGGTTACTCCTAATGTTGGTGGTGGAGGAAGTGAGGGCCAGAAAAACATAGAAGGCATAGAATGGGGTTTAGAAGCCTTTGACTATATGACTACTTTGCGTGACTAGATTACTAATCAATTACTTTCAAATGGTTCACGTTAAATGATGTACTTTTTTATTATGTATGACAATTTGTATTTGGATTTTGTATTATACTTTGTATTTGTATTTAATTCGTATGATAATTTATGTTTTTATAATTTTTTTATCCAGCACAAGAGACAACACAAGGGTAATATGGTTATTTTTTTTCATTCAGCACAATCATTCAGATAAATAATCAAACAACATAAACTTGGTTAGATATGGACTCAGTCAGCATTTCTAACTCAGTCAGCTTCTAACCCAGTCAGCTCTAACCCAATCAACAACTATCAAACGACTCTTTAGTTTGTTTGACCATTTGACTTTGACCAAGCTTGACCATAAGGTTATTTTGGGATTTTGATTGAGATTTGGGTCATTTGGTTACAATAGGAGTCGGTTTGAGTTGAGATTCGAAGTCGAGGCGTCATCGGCTTTTGTCTAGTTTGTGAGGTGAGTTTTCCTCACTGTAATTGTGGGTCAAAGGCACCAAGGCTAGTCTGGTAGATCTGTAGGACTACCTGTGATTCTGTCTACATGATTATCTATATATGTTCATTATCTGTTATATGTCGACATATTATGGTGCGTTGAGGTTGTACTCCTCTATGAGGTAGCTAACAAACCCTGGATATTTCCAAATATGAGCTGAGGTTCGGTTAGAGCATGTCAGACTCATATTGTGGGCTCATAAGCAGTCCATATACGAGGTGAGGACTAGGCGGTATGCCAGACTCGTACTTAGGGCTTGATGGTAATTCAGTCCGATGACTGATCTGGTCAGGGAGCAAAATATACATAAGTTGTGGGCCCGAGGAAAAGCCAGACTTATGATGTGGGATCAGGGTAATCCAGTCTTTTAGTTGTGGACCCATTGCATGCTGTTACTATATATATGTTATGTGGCTATGTGTTGGTATTTTGGGGGAACTCACTAAGCGTTGACTTACATTTTGGGTTATGTTTCAGGTACTTCGGATGATCGCGGGAAGGCAAAGGCATGACCGTACACATCCTCTTGTGATGATTTATGATTTTGAGAAACTATGATGTTGGAAATTTTTTGAAAAACTGTAAGGACGTGAAAATTTAAAACAAAATTTTCCTTTTTAAAATGCATCCTTTTCATAACACTTGTAAAACAATCTCATTTGTTCAATTTTCAAAACATTACTCCATATTTGATTACTTAATAATCCAAGATCCTCAAAACATAACTCTTCCTCTGGTGTGTACAATCAAGTCGGTGCCGTCCCGCTAACCTGAAAACATGGAACACATAACACATAACACTATAAGCACGAAGCTTAGTGAATTCCCCAAAATACCACATATAACACATATTAGCCACTCGAGGCTAAAACTCTGTAGACCCTCTGGTCCTAACTCTATGGACACTCCGGTCCTAACTCCATGGACCCTCTAGCCTTAACTTTGTGGACCCTCTGGTCCTAAGCTCGTTGGACCCGTCGGTCCGGTCTGCTTAAGCCTTCCGGCCTCATAAATCATTGGACCCTTCGGTCCGGTCTATAAACTCTGCATAGCATAAATCACAAAGACATAATGCATAACATGTCACATACAACAGGATAACATAATACTCAATGTATGCACATAAGACCTTCCGGTCACACATAACTACCACTCAAGGTAAAGTATAGTGAGAAGACTCACCTCGGATGAAGAACCGCTCCTATAAACACTGCTGCCACGGATCGGCTTCTGACTCTGTACCAAACCCACAATTATCTCAATTAGGAGCTAAGTCCAACCTCTCTCTTCTTTTGGTCTAAAGACAACCATCTACCAGCCCATTATTGCCCTGAACCCATTGGGCCCACCAAGGCCCAATACTAAATGGGCCCTCACACAGCCCAAAACCCAAACTAAAAGGCAAGCCCAACTCAAGGGCCCCAAAGAACATATATATACTTCTCTAGTCCAAGACTCTATTACATGAAGCCCAAACTCCAGGCCCAACACTCGAGGCCCAAAATATAACTCATAAGCCCACAGAAGGAGTTACGTGGGGCGTACCTCCTTGGTACGCTCAGCGTACTCAAGCGCGCCTGGAACTGATCGGGGACCTCAACATACTACGTTGCGCGTTCTGAGACTTACGCCCAGCGTATGTCCCTGACTTATCCTTCCTCTATTTTTGGTCTGATCAGGTTAAGTCATGGGCTCATATCACAGATGTAGGCTCTCTACCGCCTCTTAAGTCGTAAAGTCGAAACCTTTAAGCCTTTGCATGGCTATAAAGGTCACCAACCATTTCCAACATATAACATCTTTTCACATTAATCCCTAAAATCATGCATGACTTAGCCTCAACGTCCAAGATTGGATTTCTTGAACCCACAATGCATAATACACTGAAATAAGGTAGATTCTAGTTTATGGAGGCCATTTGCTCAAAAAGTCTCCGTCTTGGGACCAAAAACCTTCGTTCTGAGCTTTTTACCTCCAAGTGAAGCTTCTCCCTCTGTATAACTCAGATCCAATCTTGCACTCCAACTTCTAGCCTTCACAAGATTTTCCCCCTCTTCACTACTAACACACAAAGGCACTTTTAGCTCCAAAAACACCCATAGAAGCTTAGAACGAAGGGTTGCTCTCTTTTAGGGTTTCACTCACTCAAATGGTGGTTGAGGATAAGGCCATTGCCTTCTTTATATAGGGCTTAAGTCTAAATTAGGGTTTTACATCTGGGCCGGTTATGCCCAGCGTAACTTTAGTACGCCCAGGGTACTTCATCTAGTCTGCGTTTATAATAAGCAAATGAGTACACGCAGTGTACTCTTCAGTACGCCCAGCGTACTCCTTTGCAACATTTTCCATTAAGGGGATTCTCTTAACAATTTGGAGAAGAGGAAGGGTTAAACAGATATATCCAAATTCCCGGATGTTACAACTCTCCTCCACTTGAATTAGATTTCGTCCCCGAAATCACTCCTTGTTAACACATAGTTCGGACCCAACAAACTGAGATGCACCACCGAAGGTCCTCAAACTGACAATCACTTCCAAGGATACTCGTTCCCACCGGGGACTCTTGACCTGAAAGGGGCAGACCCAACTGCCGCCGCGGTACTTAATCTGAATCTTCAGAACTTGAAAAGCCCTGTGGTCTACCTCCTTGCCAGAACACCCTCGAAACATCACCCTATTAATTGTCCACCGACTAACAGACCCTAAATACACTCTACCAACCCTGATTCCCTGATTGATCCCGATCGCAACCTCAGAAAGGTCATAATCTCCTCCTTTCTACAGGTCTGACAGCAAGAACCATCGTCAGGATTCATCAGAGAGAATGAACCGCAAACTCTAATCTCAAACACCAGAAGGTGATCATGCTTGTCTGAAAATATCATTTGACCTCTATAAACCCAATCGATGAACTTCAAGTTCACCCACTCCATAACCATAAGGTCTCACCGATATCCCACCTTATAATAAGTGTCTCAACTCTTAGTGACGCACAAGTCATGCAGTTCGCTTTCCCTCAAGCGAGCACTACACTCTATTGAAGATCGGATCACCCCTGAATTTTGTCGATATTGATCAATAGTTCCGTGCATCCCGCTGCACTTCCCAAACCAAGGCCCTGACATACTTAGGTCCAAGACATTAGATGACAAACAATACTCCTTACATGGAACCCACCCCCGATTCCAGAACCTCATCTCGTCTATCCAACACACCACCAGGACTCAACTCAACTCGAGAGTTTGGTCCGGCCCGAAGTTGTAACTGCTCGCCCCAATGACCCATTCATCTCATGACTTGTGACCCGCAACCCATGCGTACTTCACTTGTCCAATTCCTCCAGATTGCAATGTCCACACCTTACTCAAAATATAGTGATTCCCGATCATTAAGGAGACCTCGGTCTCGCCCTTGGTCCGACCACCAAGCTCCCAAGAACTCATAGATTAGGGCTATTCAAGCCTAAATTTCTTCTGCGTCATGCTCTAAACAAGAGTGCTTCATCATAACAACCTCTCGCTAACTAGTGCATACTACGGCTCCCCATAGCATCACGACACCCTCCTCTCTGACTAGTGAGTACGACGGCTCCCCGTAGTATCACAATACCCTCTCTCTGACTAGTGAGTACTACGGCTCCCCGTAGCATCACAACACCCTCTCTCTGACTAGTGAGTACTACGGCTCCCCGTAGCATCACAACACCATCTCTCTGACTAGTGAGTACTACGGCTCCCCGTAGCATCACAACACCCTCTTTCTGACTAGTGAGTACTATGGCTCCCCGTAGCATCACGACACCCTCCTCTCTGACTACTGAGTACTACGGCTCCCCGTAGCATCAAAACACACTCTTTCTGACTAGTGAGTACTACGGATCCCCGTAGCATCACAACACCCATTGCACTAACTCATTGATCTGCAGCTCCGCAGTCGCACCCCACTAACTCTTACCACTTCATAACTTCATCCTCAGATCGCCGTCGCACCGCTATCATTACTTCTGCTCTGCGGACCATCCATAGATAGATGCACGCACCTACCCGAATTATGCACCACTATAACTGACGGCCACCGTCCTAACAAAACACCTTTCCTTGCTGCCATCCATTGCCTTAAATAATCCACTTGTCGTCCCAACTCACGACCCCAAAATTATCCGAAATTCCAAACATTAAATTCGGATACCTCGATACACCGCCCTAGAACCTCACAATGTCTCGCCTCAGCCACTGATCTTCCTGATATACAACCCGAAATTTCGGAATATTTCAAACTCTTACTTTGAAATATGGAGGGATTGTCAACGATCCAGAACATGTTGATGGCAATCCGAAGCTCCTTCCCATTTTGCTCATACTCACGCTAGAATACTCATAACGAATCTGAAATTGGTTGACTAATCAACTTCTGCCCTTTCCAAACTGCATAACATCCCAACATTGAACCAGCATCCCTCAACCAACGAACTACCCTACGAGCCAACCACCTTGAATTTATCATTATAACCTTAAAGAATCCCTATCCACCACAAGGTCTACGTTTGATGGCCACTTTTCGTGGAGACGTTCATCCTTTACCAAACACATGCCACATGCAATATCTCGCTCTGTACCTCACTTCAAACCCAATAACCCTGATCACATGAATCCACACCGCAGGTCTCTATATCTAGATCTCTAACCGATCTTGAACAGATCTCTGATCCTCTCAACAAAATACCCGGTCCTCCCCCACTTACGATTTGAACCATCACCAATTGGTGCACCAACACTCTATCTCACAGACTGTCTCCACTCGTAACAACGCACCCAATCCCGCAAGGTGCCCTGCAACACTCGATGATCTCCCTGACATAGATTAAACAACTCCAAGTACCCGAATCTCATAGGAAATCCTCAGAACTTACCATCATGACTGCCTCTAGTCATTATGAATCTCACATCATACCATCACCAGGCCTCCCAAATGTCCAATTTTAACCCGGACTCCTAATCTGGAAATACTGAACTATCATGCTCCTAATCCTTGACTTCTCACCTAATGCTTTGACACGTCCCTTATCCTAAGAGCAGAAACCACATTTCCACTCTCTATACCCATCAAAGACAAAAAGAGTCACCGCCCCGATATACTGCTCTTGATCGACCAACGCCAGAGCTAACACATGCCCTACTATACTCCAATAGGGTGTATCCTGGTCCTCGACCATCTCAGTCCCCACTGACAACCTGCTCAAGCTATATCGTTCCCTTGCGACAGACCTACTGCCAGACACTTTGATTCAAGATCACCATCAGTGCGATCCCATAAGGCTCACTCCTAACTCAGAAACCGAAATCTCAACACCTCTTACGTATTCCTCAGGAACGAAAATAGCACTACTCGGGTCACAAAGGTGACATCTCTACTATCGGCCGGCTGCCCAGCTCAGACCGTACTCTTCCATAATGTATCGTCCCTGCTCAACTCTGAGTCTTGTGACTCTACTGGCATATCACTAGCAATCCCTCGGAGCTAACTCAATTTCCCTATCAAGGGATGCTTCAATAAAAATCATTCATCCTGGCCTTCTGGACCCATACTCTTTCACATCCGACCTTGGTCCAGATAATCACTGCGGAATAATCGGCAAAACCAGAAGCAATAACCGACACATATCATGGTACTCAAACCTCGATATCTCCTCTCAATCCGTCACCAATCATGGTACTCGAACCACGATATCACCTCTCGATCTGCTACCAATCATGGTACTTGAACCACGATATCACCTCTCGATCTGCTACCAATCATGGTACCCGAACCATGGCATCACCTCTCGACCTGCTACCAATCATGGTACTCGAACCATGACATCACTTCTCGGTATGCTACTTAGAACCTCTGGAATACTCCCTGCATCGAGTATGGGTCCTCTGTTTTCAGTAGTACGGGCCCATACTACCTGCCACATCTACCTGTACTCTCTACATGGACCACCCCAGGTTCCCTAAGTAGCTGCTCAACCTTCTCATCACCAATCTCAACACGCGTGCTCGCTCCCCAGCAAAATGCTCTACTTTGTCAGTGTACTCATCTGACTAAGGCCAATTCCTAGGCTCTTCCTAGGTCCTCACATTCCTCCGCCATCAGCTGCTAAGAAACTCCTCATAATGCCAATCATCTACCTCCTGAATATCGTCACATTCACTTGGTAGCTGACTCCCATCATCGGAAGTTCCACTAAGCACGAAGCAAGCAACATTCGGGCGTCAAATAAACACATATAACCCACTCTAGGTGATAACTCCCTAGCACTACTCGTACTCGAAAGATATCGCCGAACGCTGCAACTCTACCCCCGCGGGTATCTGGCTACTCTCTCAGTAGGCTCCACTAATGCTCATCTAGGTATCTCTCCTAGATTACTCCTCTACTCAACTCCCTCTCTATAAGGATTCCCGTTGGATACTCTTACTCAGCACATACTCGAAAGTGCATCACAGATAACAACAACTCCTAGGCTAAGGCATCACAAATTAGGCCACTCTAGTCCTAATATATGAAATACCTAGCCTACCTTTAGCATGCATAATATCTCATAAAACATAAGGTAAGGGTATTTTGGGAAATCACCGTTCGGGCTCTGGCTGATTGTACACACTACTCTTTCTCGTTTTCTCTTGAAAAATCTTTCTTGTTTTACAAAAATCATTTATTTTGAAAATTTTCCTCCATTCCTCATTTTGACTCCAGATATACCCGAAGGTGCATACGAATCCCTCAAACCAAGACTCTGATACCAACTTCTAACGACGTGAAAATTTAAAACAAAATTTTCCTTTTTCAAATGAATACTTTTCATAACACTTGTAAAACAATCTCATTTGTTCAATTTTCAAAACATAACTCCATATTTGATTAATTAATAATCCAGGATCCTCAAAACATAATTCTTCCTCTGGTGTGTACAATCAAGCCAGTACCGTCCCGCTAACCTGAAAACCTGGAACACATAACACATAACACTATAAGCACGAAGCTTAGTGAGTTCCCCAAAATACCACATATAACACATATTAGCCACTCAAGGCTATAACTCTGTGGACCATTTGGTTCTAACTCTATGGACCCTCCGGTCCTAACTCTGTGGACCCTCTGGTCCTAAGCTCGTTGGACCCGCCGGTCCGGTCTGCTTAAGCCTTCCGACCTCATAAATCGTTGGACCGTTCGGTCTGGTCTATAAACTGCGCATAGCACAAATCACAAAGACATAATGCATAGCATGTCACATACAACAAGATAACATAATACTCAATGTATGCACATAAGATCTTCCGGTCACACATAACTACCACTCAAGGTAAAGTATAGTGTGAAGACTCACATCGGATGAAGAGCCGCTCCTATAAACACTGCTGCCACGCACCAGCTTCTAAATCTGTACCAAACCCACAGTTATCTCAATTAGGAGCTAAGTCCAACCTCTCCCTTATTTGGGTCTAAAGACAGCCATCTACCAGCCCATTAATGCCCTGAATGTATTGGGCCCACCAAGGCCCAATACTAAATGGGCCTTCACACGGCCAAAAACCCAAACTAAAAGGCAAGCCCAACTCAAGGGCCCCAAAGAGAATATATATACTTCTCAAGTCCAAGACTCTATTGCATGAAGCCCAAACTCCAGGACCAACACTCGAGGCCCAAAATATAACTCATAAGCCCACAAAAGGAGTTACGCGGGGTGTACCTCCTTGGTACGCTCAGCGTACTCAAGCACGCCTGGAACTGATCGGGGACCTCAACATACTATGCCACGCGTTCTGAGACTTATTCCCAGTGTATGTCCCAGACTTATCCTTTCTCTATTTTTGGTCTGAACAGGTTAAGTCATGGGCTCATATCACAGATGTAGGCTCTCTACTGCCTCTTAAGTCGTAAAGTCGAAACCTTTAAGCCTTTGCATGGCTATAAAGGTCACCAACCACTTCCAACATATAACATCTTTTCCCATTAAGCCCTAAACTCATGCATGACTTAGCCTCAACATTCAATATTGGATTTTTATGAACCCACAACGCATAATACACTGAAATAAGGCAGATTCTAGCTTATGGAGGCCATTTGCTCAAAAAGTCTCCATCTTGGGACCAAAAACCCTAAAAATTGGTCCAAGAAGCACACAACAATAATAACAAGGAAAGTTCTGAGCTTTTTACCTCCAAGTGAAGCTTCTCCCTCTGTAGAACTCAGATCCAAGCTTGCACTCCAACTTCTAGCCTTCACAAGATTTTCCTCCTCTTCTTTACTAACACACAAAGGCACTTTTAGCTCCAAAAACACCCACAGAAGCTTAGAACAAAGGTTGGCTCTCTTTTAGGGTTTCAATCACTCAAACGGTGGCTGAGGATAAGGCCATAGCCTTCTTTATATAGGGCTCAAGTCAAAATTAGTGTTTTGCATCTGGGTCGGTTACGCCCAGCGTAACTTTAGTACGCCCAGTGTACTGCATGGAGTCCGCGTTTATAATAAGCGAATGAGTTTGCGCGGCGTACTCCTTTGCAACATTTTACATTAAGGGGATTCTCTTGACAATTTGGAGAAGAGGAAGGGTTAAACAGATATATCCAAATTCCCGGATGTTACAAAAACTATTTGTAAACACTTCATGGTTTTGGGTTGTATATAAAAAGTTTAAATTTATCATGATTTTTATGGATGTTACAAGTTGGTATTAGAGCCTTGGTTTGATATGTTAGAACAATAAATTACCATACTATTATTTTATCTTTTGATATGTTAGAACAACATGCTAGTGGTAGGCTAGGGATCTTCAGGAAATGCATGATAGAAATGCCTGCTTATATGATGCATTATAGCCTAGGGTTTTTCCTTATGTGAAATTGACATCATTATTGTAGTTGCCTAGTGTATGCATCATAGTTCTACATAAATAAGATTCTATGGCCTGAGAATGTTTGGTTTGGCCTTATTTCATGTTCTTGTTTGATGAAGAGCTTAGGGTAGAATCAGGTATTTGACTGTCTATAGGGTCCAATGTTATGTATGATTAGCATACACGAGTGCTGCAGGGTAGGTGGAAGTTTCATGGATGAGTTGTGTAGGGTTAGTCGACCGGTTTCGTAATGTTTATCCTTTCTCACGGAAGTGAGGATTTAGTGTCTGCATATGCTAGTGTGTATTGTTACGGTTTTTGTAATTATATTCTAACATAAATACATGTAGGTGTGCAAGGTAGTATGGGGCCATACTACTGAAAGCACAGGACCCGTATGCATAACAAGGTAGTCACAAACCCTAGGGATCTGTTGGGATTTGGTTCCCTTAGTTTGATATGTGTGTTATCTGATATCTCCCTGGTTTATTTTTAGTATGGTGATGACACGACGTATCAATCCAAGATCAAGATCAGGATCAGGGACAGGTGGCCAGAGTGGGCCATCTGTGTCCAAGGACAGAAGTAGGGAGATCCTTCAGGAGGAGGTTGTTGCTCACTTTCGAGCACAATTTCCAGAGATGTTTGGGTCTATTAAGACCGCCGTGGTGGAGTATCTTGATGTGCGTTATATTGTGTTGTCTAAGACTGCTGCTGCAGCAACCATAGTCGTTCCCGCTACTGGGGTTGGTGCTCGGAGAGTCTTCCGGTATTGGGACTTCTCTAATACGGAGCCCCTGACATTTGATGGAGTTCATGATCCGATCATAGCCATGAGGTGGATTTCTGATATTGAGGGGTGTTTCTTTCATTACTCTTGCCCACTCACCAGAAGGTCAGGTATGCTCTGAACCTTCTGAGGTCCGAAGCGAAAGATTGGTGGAGGCTTGTTACCAACTCATACTCTCCTGAGCAGAGGACTGCAGTGAGTTGGGAGCAGCTCTCGGAAATGTTGCGTTCTAGATATGTTCTACTAGTGGAATGTGAGAGGTTGGCCTTGGAGTACTTGGATTTGAGATAGGGATCCCGAGTCGGTGACAGATATTAGCAATATGTTCACAGAGAGGGCCGTGTTTTGTGCTGAGCTTGCCGCTTCTGAGGAAGCTCAGCTGACCTGTTACTTGAGCATGCTCAATACGGATATCAAGCAGTTTGTATCCTCCCAATGTTATGGTTCATTTTTAGAGTTGCAGGAGGCCTCCAGGTAGTGTGATATTCAGATGGAGCTCGATATAAGGGAGCAGAGACCGGCCCCATCACAGTCACAACCTGCACCGAAGTGGTTTAAGGCCGCTGATGTCATATCTGGGGTTCGGAAGGGCCTTACTTGTGGGAAGTGCGACAAGGTTCATGAGGGTGCTTGTCGATCATTTTCTGGGTGCTAACATTGTAGCCGGTAGGGCCATATGGTGAAGGATTGCCGCCATCAAGCCCTAGCACTCAGCTCTAAGATTTGTTACCACTTCGACCGGGTTTTCTATGTGAAAGCCAATTATCCCTCGCTTGCTGCTACCCCGGAGCAGGCCATTACGCAGGCTAATTTGGGGATCACAGATGGGATTCAGGGAAGGGTGTAGCCCCCAAGGGCTCGAGGTCACGCTTTCCAGCTCACTGCCGAGGAGGCCAAAGCAGCTCCAAATGTTGTGTCTAGTATGTTTCTATTCATTATTTTGTTGATTATGTTTTATGTTATGCACACACACACACACACACACACACACATATATATATATATATATATATATATATATATATATACACACCTCTGATAGGTATGTTCCTAGTGAAATCTTTTCTTGCTCTTGGTTGTTTGACTTGGGCGTGAGTCGGTCTTTTGTATCTCGATATTTCAGTAATGGTTTCTATCGCTAACGAACACGGCGTTTTTGTATCCACGATATATCAGGCTTGTGTGCTGGAGATCTTCGGGCTGACTTATCCACTTGATCTGATCCCTATTCCCATGGAGGATTTGCACGTAATAGTGGGTATGGACTGGCTGAGCAGGTATGGTACCATGATTGGTTGTGAGGATCATCGAGTGGTAGTTTGAATCCCAAGTGGGTGAGAACTGGTTATTTATGGAGATGGCACCATGGTCGATTCAAGGTTTTGCTCAAGAGCCAGGGCTTGTCAGTATATTCAGCATGGGTAGGGGTGTAAACGAGCCGAGCCGAGCCCGAGCCTGACCAAGCTCGAGCTCGAGCTCGATTCAAGCCTTAAAATGAAGCTCGAGCTCAGCTCATGAAAAATTTAGTGGGCTCGCGAGCCTAATCGAGCCTAAACGAGCCTCTATGTATATATATATATATACACACACACACACACATATATATATATATATATATACACACACACACACACACACACACACACACATATATATATATATATATATATACACACACACAAACACACACATATATATATATATATATATATATATATATATATATATATATATATATATATATATATATATATATATATATATATATATATATATATATATATATATATATATATATATATATAGAGAGAGAGAGAGAGAGAGGCTCGTTTAAGCTCGTTTAGGCTCGCGAGCCCCATTAATTGAAGCTCGGCTCGAGCTCGTTTAGTAAACGAGCCTCATATCTAGGCTCGAGCTCGGCTCGGGCTCGTTTAATTCGATCTTGAGTCGAGCTTTTAACGAGTCGATCCCGAGTAGCTCACGAGTTGCTCGGCTCACTTACACCCCTAAGCATGGGTGTGCGGGTTATCTAGATTATGTGGTTGACATTTGAGTTGGGGATCAGATTTGAATTTTAGAGCTTCCGGTGGTCAAGGAGTTTGTTAATGTGTTCTCGGAGGAGTTACCTGGTGTGCTTCCCAAGAGACAGGTTAGGTTCAGGATTGATCTCGTTCCAGGTGCGGCCCTAATTGCCAAGGCACTGTACGGCTTGGCATTGCCTGAGATGTAGGAGTTTTCATCTCAGCTACAGGAGCTGCTAGGCTAGCAGTTCATCATACCGAGCAGTTCTCCGTGGGGAGCGCCGATACTGTTCCTCAAGAAGAAAGATGGTTCACACCAGATGTGCATTGATTACCAGGAGTGAACAAGTTGTCGGTGAAGAACCGTAATCCCCTACCACAGATTGATGGTCTCTTTGATCAGTTGTAGAGTGCATCTTAATTCTTCAAAACGGATCTGAGGTCTGGGTATCATCAGGTTAGAGTGAGAGAGGAGGACATGGAGATAACTGACTTCTAGACTCGTTATGGGTATTACGAGTTCATGGTGACGCCATTTGGGCTCACCAATACGCATGTTGTATTTATGGATATGATGAATCGGGTATGTAGGCCGACGCTCGACCAATCTGTTATCGTGTTCATTGATGATATCTTGGTGTATTCCAAGACCAGAGAGCATCATGAGGAGCACCATCGAGAGCTTTTGGTGGTTTTGAGGTGAGAAATGATTTATGCCAAGTTCTCGAAGTGCGAGTTTTGGTTACGAGAGGTCTAGTTCCTAGGGCACCTCGTTAACCAGGATGGGATTTTGGTCGATCCGACCAACATCGAGGTTGTGATGCAGTGGGAGGTCCCGAAATCTCCCTCGGAGATCAGGAGTTTCCTGGGTTTTTCCGGGTACTATCAGAGATTCATTCAGGACTTCTCCAAATAGCTTGGGGTTATGGTTTTTGCCCTCAAGATTTGGAGACATTATCTCTATGGGGTTGGTTGTACCATTTATACTGATCAAAAGAGCTTAAGGTACTTGATGGATTAGTCAAATTTGAAAATGAGGCAACGTAGGTGGCTTGATGTAATGAAGGACTAAGAATGCGGTATTTTATACCACCCCAGGAAGGCCAACGTGGTGGCTGATGTGCTGAGTCGCATGGTGACTAGCGCACCTATTTGGGATTTATGTTTAAGGATGACTGTGGTTACCTTACTATTGGAGCATATTCGTGAGGCTCAGGTCGAGGATATGAAAGAGGAGCACCGCAAGAGTGAGTGAATAATGGGTCAAGTGTCATATTGTAATGACCTATCATCGTATGTTGCAACGCTTAGACTCAGGTCTTTTAGAGTCAAATTTCCAGAATAGACTATACCTTCCTTCATGTTCTAATGTGATATAATCACATTCTAGCATGTATCACATCTAGCTACAAGCTCCTTATCTTAAGAACGGTTGTGATACTTCTATTGATCGCTTCGATTATCATTCACTTCAATCTTCTGACTTAAGTCCAATGCTACATCGATCTTGGTACTTTGAACCACGTAACATATTCATCTTAGTCGGACTCGATTTGATATGACCACTAGGGTCATATTAACAATCATCTTCTTAGTCATTACAGAAACGATGGTAACGACACACATGTACAAAACAAAATCAATTACTAGTGCCTTGGTAACCTTGTGACTTTCCCTGATCCAAGCGTGAGTCATGTGCTTTCGGTAGTATAGGCCTCTACTACCATTCACACCTACTCATACTCGTCCCAAGTATTGTCTTGCAGTTTTCCAAGTCATCATATAAGAAAATCACTTAACAACTTAATACATCAGATAGCAAAACGAAGGTTTTATATATTATTCCTTGAAAAGATTACATAGGTGTTCAAGTACACCCTAGACTATGCCTCTAATTGGATACTCCTATGGCTACTTCATAACTCGATCTTCGGATATCAATCCTCACTTTTCATTGCATTGTCAGTCGCTTCGTTAGGGATGCTTCTTGGCTTTGGAGGTGTATCCGCTCTTCCTGCTTCACTTTTCATTGGGAAATCGTTTGTTATATGCCCCTTGTCCCTGCATCCGTAACAGAACCTCTTGCTGGATGTAATGACATTGGCGTAATGTCCATTCTTCCCACACTTGAAACAAGTCACCTCTTCGTAGCATCTCCCATAGTTCTTCAATGGTGCATTTGGCTTTGTAACTCCTTTCGTCTTTGGGCAGTCTTGCTTGAGGTGCCCTTCCTCATTACAGTCGTAACACACCCTGGTGTTGAATGTACACTCATCGACGTAATTCCCACGCTTTCCACACTTGAAACAAGTTACTTTTTCGTAGTACCTCCCATAGTGTTTTAGAAGTACACTTGGCTTTCTATCTCTCATCGGGCATTCTTGCTCGAAGTGTCCCTCTTTACTACACTTAAAGCAAACTTCTTCCTCGGTTGGGCATTCGTCGGCATAGTGACCAGTCTTCCCGCATTTGAAGTAGGTCACTTCCTTAGGGCATCTCCCGTTGTGTTTCCTTCCGTACTTGTCACACCATTTTGCTTCACCTCCCCCACCAGAATTTGAAAACATGTAGTTATTTTCAGACCTTGAAGACCCCTCAAATTTCATCTTCTTTCCAACTTTAACCTTGTTGGCGATCCTATCGTTGATCATTTTTTTGATAGACTTATAGCCCAGATGGTTGCCTCAAGAGTGGGTGTATGGCGTACTAGCACAGTAAGTTCGTCTTTATTTTGTTGAAGTAATCATCTTGTCTCTACCATCTGACAATCCAACATCATCTGCACCATTGCTTGTACTCTTGCCATCGTGATCGTCTCGGGTGCAGTTGCTACCTCTGGCACACGCTCAATCATTGGTGGCTCGGGTTGCGAGTTACCGCTTCCAAATCCGCTTCTAGTCCTCACTATGTTGATCTATGCACCAAATCAGGCGTTCGGTGTGGAGTGTCTAGAATTTAGATAGAGAAGACTTAATTTACGATTGACGTGTAATTCTCCCTATCACTCCGAAAAGTTACATGCCAGTTCTAATACCGTAATTAAACATTTAGAAATCTGAACACATAAAGCTTCCAGATCCAGTCGGCAACAGACCATAGATCCGATCATATAATGCATATCATAAATCATTTAGCACACATAAAAGCATATTAGGCATTTTTCCTAGATAAGCTAGTGCTTTATTAAGGTGTATTACCTAAATTTTATTAGACACACTCCTCACAATCGTTGCATAGAATTATAAGTTTAAGTCTAGAAATAAATCCATATTCCTAGTTTGCTTAAACTAATGCTCTGATACCAACTGTGACATCCCTATTTTCACGGCCAGAAAAGACCGATTTCTTGTTTATGCTTTATAAAAATCAGAGTACTTATTTTAATAAAAATGTTGCGGAATTTGTTCCCAGTAAAACATGATAAATACGTTATCAAAGCATTTCCGAAGAAATGGTTTTTTATTCATTTTTTTAAAAACATTTAGGATGTCATGGTCAATATAGAAACATAAGCATAAACAGAACTTACATTCATTTATACTAGTGATCTACATATCTTTTAAATCTCTCAGTGTAATGTGACTTAAGATCAACACCTGTGATGTAAATAAACTGAGTGGGTCAGGTTGGGAAACCTGGTGAGTACATAGGGTTTTCAACCCACAATAATATAATTATTAAGTTTAAACATCAAACAATCAACCCAATTACCCATCCCCATTATCATCTTTACTCTTAAGGATCTACCCTAAGAATTCACTATTCCTCGTTCATTCATTCCTAAGGATCATCCTAAGGAATTGGCACGAAATCCATCGTTGCCAGGGTTTACGCTACATGCACTAAATCGCATAGTCGTCATGGTTTATACAGCAGGCACTACGTCGCATAGTCGCCAGGGTTTAGGCATTAAGACTCATAGTCGCCATGGTCATCTCATTTATCTACAGTATCGTTTCCGAGAATCCACTTGCAATACATGTCAGTGTGTTTTTAGAGTACGACTGGTGAATACACAGTTGAAATACACCTACAGGTTGCGAGCCTGCTAGTGTTCCACTGGACTGTCTAGAATAGTCCGTGGTTGTCATCTATACTCTGATGAATGATGGGGCCAACACATGGGTAAAAGGCTTCTCTCATGGTTTACCTTTCATGCACCCTTATCTCATGGCCTATATCACCTCTCATCATTTTTTTTGTCACACAACAACTATTTCATCTACCCATGTTTTACGCAACAAATTTTTTAGATATAAAATACATATACAGTTTAAATAAGTTAAAACATGTATAAAAAGTCTTTCACCCAACATAGATGGCAAGTATACAGACAATATGCACACATAGCATGTAATTTATATTAAATACTTCATATCTATGTGTAAGATGAAAGTAACTATGCACTCACCTGAAAAGGTGGTGACTAGGTACTCAGACAGCACTTCGTTATCTCAAAACAATTTTCCCTTGACAAAACCGAGTATCAATACCACTAGGGTTTAGTCTAACGTTAACCGCGACTAACTAATAGTCTACGTATTATTATTATTATTATTATTATTATTATTATTATTATTATTATTATTATTATTATTATTATTATTATTATTATTATATAAGCGTTAAACAACACTCTATACAACTCATAATAATAGCCCAAATAATTATTTTAAGGTCCTAATAATGTAATTATAATTACTTAAACGCTATATTAAAATTAGCGTAGGCATAGCTCACTTATAGCGGGTTTTATAGAAAACCGGGCTTCGCTTGGAGCAGGGTTTCCGAACCTTAAGACTCTTTTTCTCGGGACTCCGGGAGCCTCGGGGCTTCCTTTAGGTGCTAGGGGGGTTCCCTAGGGTTTAGGAGGGTTGGAATGGGTTACAGAGAGAAATTATTTAGAGATAGAAGTGGAAATGTGTGAAAAATCCGAGAGATTCCGCACCTATTTATAGGGTCAGCAGCTTCGGACTACGCTGCGAGTTCAGCAGCAATAAGCTGGGCGTAGTTCGGATGAGGTTGCCAGCTACGTCTAGCTGTCTCGCACTTCGGAACCGGATAAGGCTGGAGTACGTTGGGCATACTCGGCCTCGGGCGCAAGGCATAACGAGGCGACGTGTCACTCATCCGATGCGAAGCTTGATCAACATCGAACGGCCCAGATGCTGCCACGTCGTCAATTTCGCAACAGGCTTCGCATTTTTGAGTTCCAACTTCAAAAATTTGTATCTTCCTCATATGAGCTCCATTTTCGACATTTATTGTATCCACGCGTAGGCGGGAACATACTCTACAACTTTCATTTAGAGTCAGTCGGATAATTTTGACTTTATTTTAAAAGTTATATTTTTAACAGGCCGGGACATGATTGGTCCGTTAAAAATGCATAACTTCTTCAACCGACGTCTGTTTTAGTATGTCTTTTTATCGTTATGCTACTATTAATGATATATTCGATTCTCGTTTAGGTTGTGTCAGCTAAAAACCACACGATCTATTATTCGAACTTCAGGTTGTACACTGCTATGTGGAAACTTCGAAAAATCATAACTTGCTCATACGAAGTCAGATTTGGGCATTCTTTTTATGGAAGCTCTCGGTTTAAAGTATTCTACAACTTTAGTTTAGGTTTCTAAGGCTAAAAGTCACTCTATCGTAAATTCACTATTTACGCTTCCCGGTGTCGTGCCTGTTCTGTCGCGAAACTTCACCGAGTCATAACTTATTTGTTATAACTAGGATTTCAGCGTTCTTTATATGTACGGAATCCTTGAGACATTTTCTACAACTTGGTTATGATTATTTATTCTAAGTAATCTTTTGTCAAAAAGTCGTTTTCGAACCCTATTATCTCTAAATTGACTAGCTCGGATCTACGAGCGTTACAAGCGACCTCATGGAAAAATGTATCTAATGGGTATTCCCATTTGGAAATAGGAAGAGATCATGATGGATTTCATCACAAAGTTACTGCGGATAACACGAGGGGTGGATTCAATTTGGCTCATCGTGGATCGATTGACCAAAAGTGTGGATTTTATTCCAATTCAGGAGAGTGTCTCTACGGATAAATTGGCAGATGTCTATATCCAAGAGGTTGTGGCACGTCATGGAGTTCTTGTGTCGGTGGTTTCATATAGGAAAATTCGATTCGCCACCAAATTTTGGAAGAAATTTCACGAGGAGTTGGGTACTCGATTGCACTTCAAAACCTATTGCATTTCTTGAAAAAGGAAAAGGTTAAGATTTAAGATTTGTTGTGGCACGTCATGTAGTTCTTGTATCGGTGTTTTTTCCATCTTGAAAATGGAGAAGGTTAAGGCTTAAGATTTTTTGAAGCCCAAGCTTGTGGATCCAGAACCTACATTGCATTTCTCAACTTCAGGAGGTATAAATCTCGAATCTTACTCATCCATGTGTTACATCTCATTAGATCCTTGTTTTACACAACCTTTTGTCCCATGATCTTGATTCTTATGATTAGAATCTACTCTGGACCTTAGCGTTGCTAGTTTCTATTGTTTATAAGGTTGTTTAGACATAAAAATGGAATCCTAGTTGCTACCTTTCATCCATGCAAGAGATTTTGGACATTAGAAGAGGTTAGGAAGCTAAGGTTTGACTTTGAGATCCATGTAGCCATGAAAAGGCATAAAGTCATCAACTTAATCATTCAAGACGTTTATTGGGACCAGATCTGAGCATTTGATGACTTTTCTTTACGTATTAAGAGCTTAAAATGGAAAGGACATAACTGCTCTGTACACAAGGCGTAATCTAAGCTACACCTAACTTAGTTTAGTGAGAGAGAGACTTTTGCACTAACAGACCAAGTGTGAGATCTGTTCATTGACCGATTGAGGTGAGTCTCTTCAAGAAAAATTTTGGTTGACTTAAACAAAAATTTTACATAGTATTTTTGGGATGTTACATTGTCAATACGGAATGTATAGATACAGATTTCGGAATCCAAACTCTGGAATGAACACTTCTACTCTGGAATGCTATATTCTGGGGAATGTGGTCATTTTTCAAAAAAAAATTATACGTTGGTTATTATTATTAAACTAAATGTTTATATAGGTTAAATTAGTCAATTTCCCTATACAAAAAGTCATCGAACATTGAAGAACATATTAGAAGGGAAAAGAAAACAGTATGTTAAACATAATAGTCATCCAATCATTACCATCATCCGAAATATTATTTCATTAATGTGGACATTTAAGACCATGTTGCATAATCTAAGCGTCCATAGCAAAAGAACATTAGGAATAAGAGGCTACAAGCTTGAATGTTGTGATGTGTTGAGGGTATATTCGTCAATTCAAATCATAGGAAGTAATTGAAAGAAGAAAAATGTGTGTGGGGAAAGGAATAAAAAAGATGGGATTTGATGAAAGTCAGTTCCTCTTGTGTTAGACTATTTTTTTCCATAATAACTACCAAATTGAACAAATAGAATTAAACTAATAATACCATTCCCTCTTTCATTTTGGTATACCATTAGGGTGATATTAATTATTGAAAGGCCTAGTATGCTCAAGAATCATATTAAAGTGATATTGCTAAATAACATATGATACTAATGGGCAACACTAACAACAACTTGTTACAATTGATTATTTAGTAGATTGATTTTAATAAATATTCAATAAAACTCTTATAATTAAATTGGAAATTATTAATTTCATGGAAATAATAATTTTCATTAGCAAGTAACATTATATTATTTCATATGGTATGAATTAATAAGCCGTGCACAACTTTTTGGACTATTTGAAACCTTTTGTATTTTACTTAAAAGACAAAGTTTATATTTTATATACCTTGAGTTTATAAAATTTAAACTAACTTTCCTCTTCTTTATGCAATTTTTAAGATTTGCATAAAAAAAGAGTATCGCTTTTCCATAAGTTTATTCAAAAGAATTCAAGCATGGGAGACATGTTTATGACATGAGGATATATGTGCTTAAAGTGTTAAGACCTAATGGTTAATACCTTCACTTTATGCATATAAATAAGAGGCTTGTGTTTGGATAGAGTGCTCATCCTTCACTTCTTGCAAGTGGCTGAATCCACTCCTCCCTCTCCCTTTCTCTCTAGTTTTTGTTACAAAACTTGAAGAACACTTGCATCTTCAGGCCTTCTTTAAGCTCATATTGGTTATGAACTTAAAGCTTAAGGGTTTAAGAGTTTTCGACTAGAATCTTCATCAATTTGAGTCATTGTAGGTGTCTCAAAGGTTCCACATTCTTCATCAACTTCCAAGCCTCCCATGAGGACCCAAAGAACTACAAAGGTTATTTCTTCATCCTTTCAATGGTTGGTGTTTTAATTTTTCTATAACTTGCAAGAAGATCCTTGGTGGGTATAAAATGTTTATGTTATTTCAAAAATTAAAGTCTTTCGTTGCCATATTTTTGAAGTTTATGAAACTGTTTTTGAACTAAAACTCAACAATTGGTATCAGAGCCACCTTGCAAGTTTGGTTAGATTTTTTGATTTTTGGAAATCTTAGTTTTTGGAGAATGTGGATAACTTGTTTTTGTATAAAAATAATTTCATACATATTTTCTATGACAACTTTATAATTGTTATTTTTTATGTGACAAAAGTTCCATGCATCTTTTGTCATTTAAAGTTGTCTTAGAAAAACAAAGGTTGTTTGATGTGTATATTGATGATATGGTGTGCATAAACTAGCTAAGGACCAATGTGTTGTTATGTTGTTTTGTTGGTTACTTTTGTTATAAAATGGTTGTAATAATTTATTTATTCGTATGACATGTAATAAATAAATAGATTAGCTTTTCTTGGTTATTTTTTGTAAAGTAATATATTAGTTTTTAGAATTAATTTATTTGCACAAGAATGTAACAAGAAATCAAGTTGGAACCATTTTTGAAGACAAAAGGAGCAATTTTCAAGTCTAAAAGGTGTAAAGGATTTTCAGTGAAATTGTCTGAAAAGTGTCGCTAATGTTGTTTACAAAGAGTTGTTGGACTTTTTGCGACAGTTGTTGAATATTAGTCTTCAAGAAGTTTTTTTTCCTATATTTTGCAAGCAATGAGTGTTTACTCAAGTGGGAGCTTCTACAACAACATTACAAGAAGTTTTTTTGGACCCTTTAAATGTCCTTTTAGGAGTGGACTTGACATATTTTGTGTTGGCTCACAAAAATGTCATTAGTTAGCTATGTTTATGCACATATCTTTTTTTATGCATGTTTATTTTGTTTATTTTATGCAATTATTATGGGTGATTGCTAATTTAGTTTTTCACATGCAAAAATAATTCTGGACAAAATAAACATCACATGAAGTTTGGGTTTTCAAAATTAGACATAAGATGTAACAAGTTATTATTTTTAAAATAAAACCCGGTTTTATAAAATCGTTAATAACGACAAATTTTGAAATACTTCATTATAAGTTTTAAAATGGTGATTTTTATAACTTATACAAACTCCAAATATATAAGTAATAAAATGAAGTTTTATTAAGGATATAAAAGGTTCAAATGCATTCAAACTTAATATCGGTTATTAAAATTGAATTGCGTCAAATTATATAAAAACTAGTTTTTTATACAGAAACTTTAAAAGTGATTTCCTTTTGAAAATTGATACCATGGTTTGTTATATGCATGCAATAACCATGATATCATATGTTTTTTAAACTAGAATTATAGAACATATAAAGACCCTTATTTAACAAACCTCAAATCTATGCAATCCTTTTGAAGAACACTCGTACGTCTCTTGTATGCACTAGTGGGATAAAGGATACCTAACCACTTAGTGTTATATTTTGATGGTCGGGGTGTCTTCGCGATTTCTATAACCAAGTTATAGGCCGATTACACAAGTTTTCCAAATTGGATGATTTGAATGGAAATCTTTTGTGATAAAAGATACCTAAGCAAGAAAGTTTTGAGGCATAGATGGGATCAAACATGTCTAATTAAACTTGTTATTAGTGATCCCGTAAATCTAGGAATTATATAGCAATATATAATTGATAATCGATATCTACCGGGTTGAATTCAAATGGATAGGATAAAGGATACCTAATCATTTATTTGTTTTTCAACTTGGATCCTAGACTTTGATAATTAATGTTTTTGGAATCTAAAAAGGGTATTAATTATTGAAGATTAAATATTTAAAATACTAAATGAATTTTGTTAAAATTTTGTAGTTATATAATCCATTCTCATTATCATGAATTGTCGTTATCTTTAATGACTTAATGAAAAAAAAATAACATTCAATAGATGCAACTTCAATGAATGGGTTCATGTCTTAAGAGACAATCTCGTAAGAGATATGAAATTGTATACACTTAAAGGTCCTAATCCTAAAACTATTTGCTTTGAGCAATTGAACCTGAGCATGATACCTAGTAAAGACATCACCGTGATGCTAAAGATGCTTCTAACATCAAGCTAGGAATAGTTATTCATGACTTATAGGAAATATTAGATAATTTAAACATATATCTGATGATATAACAGGTCAAGCAATATTCCAATAAATACGATGATATTTTAGTTAAAGCTAGTTTAAACATTGGAATAATGCAAGGGTAAAAGAATCACCTTGTGTGATCCAAAAGGCCCATGTTTTATGGACTGAACACCTTTAAGCCCAATAAATGTACTAAAACCCACATAGATGGATCTTGTTTCTTTTGTGAAGAAACTGGACACTGGAAGACGATTTACTCCTCTTATTTGGAAACAAAGTCTGGAAGAGACTAGTACTTCTAGTATCTACTAGATAGAACTCATATTTTTCATATAACACTTAGGTACTTGGTACTTAAATGTTAATCTAATATATGTAAATGGCTAACAAATATTTATTGAAGAGTAACCAAGGTGAGCACAATCAAGTTGGAACTACACTCTCGGAGTTTAGTTTATTATTTATGCTTAGAACATAAATTACTTGTAACATAAAACAATATTTGTTTTGGAACAATGTATGTTTTAATTTAGCATGTCTAAATTTATGTCTCAGCTATTTTATTAAAATGTATGATCATTTACTTAATCGTTTTTCATAACGATAATATTCATATTCTGAAATGATTAACTTCTATTTATAAGACTAGATCTCTTAATAGAATTGTAAAGTAAATATCAACATTTTTTTAAATAAAATTAAGTTCTATATGCAAGCACTTTTTGACTTAAACTTGTTTTAAGTCGATCTCATATTTGACATTGTTATATTTATTATATAAATGACATTCACATATTCCAACTTCAAGAAATGGATCTTTGAAGGCAAATAATGTAGTTTATTTGACATATGTGAACCTTATTTATATGTAAAGGATTCCTAATGATATTTTCACAAAGTCATAGAGAAAATAATTAAGGAACTATACACCTTGGTGTATGACTTCCTTTCTGATGAATGTCTGAGATTAAGCACTAAATAGAAAATCAACTTTATTAACAACTATAGTAGTTTTAATTATATTTTATGTGGTAAAGTGTAACAACCCGAAGTTGTTCATCGCCGAAAACCCATTCTACCCGTATAACTCGTCGGAGATCAAAATGTCCCGATATCGTTTTTGGGTTTAGTTAACTAAAATTATATGTTTATTATCATTCAATGAGGGTCCAAATCATTTAGGAACTCATGAATTTAGCCCAAAACATTTATTTCATAAGTTTTAGAAATATCCTCGCCGGGTGACGGAAACTCAATCGGGTGCGACCTAAAGCATCGTTTAAGGCCGGTATCGGGTAGAATTCCTCCGTGTCCAAGTTTTAGGAACTATATAAACGTGTTTAACCTCTCATTTGAAGCTTTTTCCTTCTCTCTCTACTGTCTCTCTAACCTCTCTCCTAAATCCAAAGATTAAGGGTCCAAAACTCAATTTTAAGGCCTCAAATCCCTAAGGTACCTTCCTAGCCTTAATCTATAGCATATTTGGCTTCCAAATTCGACATTTAATCATGAAATAGGACAACATATGTGAGTTTACGGCCCAAGAAGCCACCTAGGCCGTAAACACCAAGTTGAAGGGTTTTTAGCCCTTAAATCCCTTCCTAAACTCAATTGGACCCTAGATATGGCTAAAGGACTTCATGATATGGACATAGAACATTTAAAACTTTGATTTTGAGTCATTTGAAGGAGTTTACGGCCAAGGCATAAGCTTGGGCCGTAAACTCATGTAAATGGGGTTTTCCATGCCCTTAAACCCTTCCAAATCACTAATATGACTTAGATATGAATTATAGAATATTGATTCTAGCATTTGGACACTTGAAACATGATTTTTGAGGAGTTTAGGTGAGTTTACGGCCAAGGCATGTGCTTGGGCCGTAAACTCCTCAAATCTTGGCATAAATTCAATTCTAAGGTGTTAGAAAGCCATCCAACACCACCAAAAGCCTTGGAATAAATCAAAGGACCAACCAAAAATAGTTTAAGGGCCTTAAACACACTATTTGTGGGATTTTTAAGAGTTTACGGCCAAGGCTTGTTCTTGGGCCGTAAACTCCATGATTCATGGTGTTAGAATGCTAACTAAACACCCCTAAAGCCTTTAAATGAATTTCAGAAGTCCTTTTATGCAAGTTTTAGACCTTGAAACACCTTGTAGCACCCTATAGAAGAGTTTAAGGCCATGAGGGGGGTCTCATGGGCCGTAAACTCCATAAACCCCTCAAATGTCCCTTGCAAACTCAAGTTAGGTCTTGGAATAATTTTATTAATCACATATGATTTGTTTTGGAACCATTTAACACCATTTTCTTGGAAAAATAGGAGTTTACGGCCATGGAGCCATGCTTGGCCGTAAACTCCCATAAGAAGGTCTATTTGATGCTTTGAAATCATTCCAAGTCCTTAAACCAAGTCTAGAAATT
The DNA here is from genome assembly GCF_002870075.4 of Lactuca sativa. Lineage (NCBI taxonomy): Eukaryota > Viridiplantae > Streptophyta > Magnoliopsida > Asterales > Asteraceae > Lactuca > Lactuca sativa. The sequence goes on from NC_056631.2 coordinate 168,687,376, forward strand.
ATCCCCTAAGTGTTAGAAGTCATTTAGCACCTTAAACCACACCCACCATGAGTTTACGGCCGTAAACTCATGGGGAGTGGGTGTTTTTAGACCAAAACTCTTATATTAGTTTACTCATGGGGAGTAAACTCAAGTCCCAAGTCCCTAGTGTCATTTCACGTCCTTAAACGCCACCCGGGTCCCTCCAAACACTTGTATCGGAGTGTTTTCGCGACTTGAAGCAAGTGTCCCTATCATATAAATAAACTAAGTCCTAATTAGATACAAATGTGTATCTTTACATTATAATTAGGAACCTCGTGTATTTTCAAGCCCAGGATCAACTCTTAGCGTCCAAATCGTCATACTTCTCGTCCGGTGAGTTCATACCCCTACGCCTTTTTCTGTGTTTTTCAATGTTTTCAGGGGGGGAATACAAGCAAAACTATAACTATTTTCGAATTATAACATATATGTGTTTCAAATAATATCTGGCAAACTTATAAACTCTTTTACTCCTTATGTATTATGTTGAGAATAAGGAATGATTTATCGATTACAACTAAATGGATTTTAGTTAAGAAAATAATCAAACTAATCAAATTATTATGGGAATAATTTGGGGTTCAATGTTTCTCTTTATATCATATACTGATATCTGTATTAAGTTATTAGATAAAGTATGTCTGATTCAATTTATCTCTGTATCATTTGAATGATTTGCCAGATAGTTTCATTGTATGTATCTATTTTCACTGTATCATGTCTCGAAATCTGTGTATGATTAGTATCGTATTGGAACCCTGTGAATAGTTAATACTAGCTTGTGAGATAGTTACTACCCTTTATGGATGATCAAGTAAATCCTCCCCGGAAGTGTAACCAGAGTCTCCTGGAGGGAGAGCGAAGAATTTGTGTATAGATCTATTCGGGACTGACAATCCCACACCTTAACTGCTAGCTACAGTTAGGCGGGCACGCCTGGGGTGACAAATTCTCTATATCGTCCGACGTCTGACTAACGTCAAGGAGTTCTCGTTGTCGTATCAGTATGGTTACCCGACTCACAATACGTATTAATATAAACTTATTCACAGCTATGATTTTGTTTAGAATCTATATCTTGTTCGGGATGATAATCCCATGGTCTTGTATCTATATCTCATTCGGGATGATAATCCCATGGTTTTATGTCTATATCTTGTTCAGGATGATAATCCCATGGTCTTGTGTCTATATCTTTTTCGGGATGATAATCCCATGGTTTTATGTCTATATCTTGTTCGGGATGATAATCCCATGATCTTGTGTCTATATCTCTTTCGGGATGGTATTCCTATGGTTTTGAAATTAACTCTTATACGGGATGATAATCCCATGATTTTATCAATCTATCTTATATCTAGTTTCGGGATAGTGATCCCATGGTTTTTTATCGAACTATCTTATAACTGGTTCGGGATGTTAGTCCCAAGGTTTTCAAAATACCTTCTATTTACAGTTCGTCTAATTTATAGTTTTGTATATTAAACTATACTCTGTGTTATTAAACAATCTTGCATTTAGGAAAATATGGGATTTTCCTGGGGTTAACTTATAACTTGTAACAGAACTGTAACGAAAGATAACTAAACTACTTTATATAAGAAAATATGGGATTTTCTTGGATAACAAATCTTTTCGGAAAACTAAAGGAAACCGATACATTTTCACAAAACAAAACCGCTTATGAACTCACCAGCTTTATGCTGATTTTCAAACTGCTTGTATTCTCAGGTCCAAGTTAGACAGGTACCCGACGATATCTTTTGGTGAAGACGGAGTGCTCTGAAGACTCGTCTTGTTTGTTCATATGATATATGTATAACTTTTGTACAATTTACTTTTGAACCAAATGTAAACTTTCATATATATGTAATTTAATGGTTGTTTACTGTGATTACTATGTACATTGGATTTGATACTCAACGTGGAGTCAACCCCGGGAATGTTTCCGCCTTTGGTTTTCGGGGTGTGACATAAAGCATAATCGTGAAATCTTGTTGAAGGTTTCAAAAGTTGAGATGCAAACCGATAAGAACCATCTAAGGCCTTAATGATAATAAAGGATGAATTGAATCTTACTTGGTATGATTTACTTTCTAATCGGTAGAAATATCCTCCTTTAATACTTCATGAATAATACTTCAATCACTATTAATTGTATCTTGAATATAAATACCAACTAATAAGTAGATTAAACATTTTATAAGATTTAGTATGGAAAGGCTCCATCCTCATCTTACTTAATGTTTTATGGATTTGAAGCCGATGTTAGACTAAAGTTTCTAAACCAAAAATCTACTAAATACATGTTTGTATAATACTCTAAATGTGGCTTAGATTATTATATGCAAACCCACCAAGAATAGGTTCTCTTATACTTGTGAAAGCTAAGTTAGTAGAAAACAAGCTTCCAATGACAAAGCGAGTGGGAGATATATGGAACCTAAAGCACCTCAAGAACCATAACCTTATGTAATAACAGTTGGCACTAGTTTTAACAAGGATTGTTAAACTTGAATAATAGCTATTCACAAACAAAAATTGTTCACATTAGTGGTAGAGATCATCTATTACTTGACAAATGTGGAATCTCTCATTGATGAGCTTTTATTGATGGTTTCTGGAAAATCCGTCAAATACCAAGATGCTACGTCAGATATCGAATCTGATAAATGACTTATAGTCATGGAAATGAGATGCAATCCATGTATGATAATATAGAATGGGCTTGATTAAAATTTATCCCTATAGCACGGCTAGAAGGAGAAAATGATTCTTCTAGAAAGAATAAAATTACATGGATAACCATACACATTTAAAGAAAGACTTGTAGTAAAAGAATTTTCTCATACTCATGTCATTGACTATGGTCCTCATCATACTCATGACATTGACTGTGATCAAACGTTCTTCACAGGTAGCTATGATTAGATCAACAAGGATATTATTTGCTATAAATTCCTATTCTTAATATGAGATATAGTAAACAGATTTCAAGAAAGACCGTGTTTCTTAATAGACATCTACTGGAAGATATCTATATAGATTAACCTGGATGTTTTCTTAATCCAAGTTATACTAACAAAATGTGTTGAGATTGAGATCCACCTGTGGAATCAAAGCAAACATCTAAATGTTATAATCATCATTTTATGTAAACCTGCAAGGTGTGTTTTTATATTAAAATGAATAGAACATGTGTGTTTACTAAGAACTAGTGGGAGCATAGTGAAATTCCTAATATTGTATGAATAAGACATACTTAATCATTTGAAATCACATTCTGACTAAGCAAGGTCGTTTATCACCTAACTCGGAAAGTATTTTTAAAATGAAAGACTTAAGAAGGAGAAGATACATTCTTGGAATGTAAAATATATAAGGGATAGATAAAAGGAATGTTAAAAGTTTCATGTCCTTATACATATATTGGAAATATCTTCAAATGGATCAAGACACAAGATTCTTTTGGAGAATTCTTGGCATTGTCATATGGCACCATTTTGAGCTAGCCTCAAAATTACATAACTTATAGGTTTGAACTAGATGAAATGATTTATATTCTATTTACTTGGAAAATGAATTCATCCTTTACGCCATATTATGCATAGGATATGGTATTTGATTATGTTGTAAGCTTGTCATAGGATACTAATTGAATAACTGGTTATATCACTGTATGACTAAGAGAGCATTCTAAGAGTAGTTTAGAAGAACTAAGAGAATTTATATGAGACAATCAGTTTAGAAATGATCTTTTTGGAAAGAGCTACACAAGATGTTAATTTCTAAACATATATAAATAATTATGAATTATGATTGGATTTTGACTTCATTATGGAATGAAAGGTAAGCTTTGTTGGAATGAGGTCCAAGCAAAACATAATAACACAATCTACTACAAAATAAGAATACACTACTTTAGAAGTTGCATTCAAATATGATTGGATGAATAAGATCATTGAAAAACTATGTTGATTTCTACCATTCGAGGATCACATTGAAATCTTTGTGACTTCGAGAGTATACTTAATCAAGCTAAGAGACTATATGTCACGAAAGAACACCAATCATAGATATTGAACTATACTTAGAGTAAAGTTAAGTATGGAGATGAACGTATTCACAAAATTCACACAAATTAAATTTTGACAGATCCATTGATAAAGTCAGTTTTTTAGCTAAGTGTGATTGGTCACACTTTAGCTATAAGACTTTATTATTCTAGAAATGGGATTTTTGATTTGGATTTAGTATTTGGATATTGGATCATTATAGCAACAACTATTAGATAATGTTATGATATATTGGGATATGGTCATCACATTAATACTTGTTGTGTTCTATATAAACATGTTTAATCCATAAATAATGTTATTATTCTAAAAGTTCATAGTCGGTTATAATTGTGGGAGAAAATATGAAGTAAGACTAATATGAATTGGATTGGTTGACTCTCACTAGATGAAAGTAGGCAAGTGGTTGTAACCAACTTTCATAGGTACTTGTCAGATAACTAGTATTGAACTGACCCGCATCAAGATCATCTCATGGATCACTATCATGAATGATACTTGATTAAAAGGTAGTATCTTTGTATCCTTAACACCTGAGATACATAGTGGGACTTAAGTATAGGGAGTACTATACTTTGGTAATGGTCAAATGTTGTTACTTAACTGAGCAATTATAAAAGCCATTTTCAGGTATGGTGTGAACTATGTAAGAGGCTTATGTAGTCAAGATGGGATTTGTTCCTCTTATGTGTTGATACTTAGATATCTAAGGCGCCTTACCCAAAGTTGAACAACTAATGAGATTGATCGCGATCTGAATCTCATGTTCAACATGATTTCTGTAGCAAAGGGATAACTGATAAACTTACCTTATACACCAATTGTAGATTTGAGCATTTTGGGAATTGGGCATTGATAGAATGGCACAAACAGTTGTATGGTTTTAGGGGCAGTGAAATGTTTCTTGACGTTCACCACTATCTATATCGGTCGAATATGAGTCTTGCGCATGTAGGAGATTGAAAGGCCTAGTATGCTCAAGAATCATATTCAAGTGATATTGCTAAATAACATATGATAGTAATGGGTCACACTAACAACAACTCGATACAATTGATTATTTATTAGAATCTGATTTTATTAAATATTCAGTATAACTCTTAAAATTAAATTGGAAATTATTTATTTCTTGGAAATAATAATTTTCATTATCAAGTAACATTATATTATCTCATATGGTATGAATTAATAAGTCATGCCCAACTTTTTGAACTAGTTGAAAACCTTTTGTCTTTTACTTAAAAGACAAAGTTTATATTTTATAAACCTTGAGTTTATAAAATTTAAACTAACTTTCCTCTTCTTTATCCAATTTTCAAGATTTTCATAAAAAGAAGAAGAGTATGGCTTTTCCATTAGTTTATTCAAAAGAATTCAAGCATGGGAGACATATTTATGACATAGGGACATATGTGCTTAAAGTGTTAAGACCTAATGGTTAATACCTTCACTTTATGCATGTAAGTAAGAGGCTTACATTTGGCTAGAGTGTTCATCCTTCACTTCTTGCATGTGGCCGAATCCACTCCTTGCTCTCCCTTTCTCTCTAGTTTTGGTTAAAAAACTTGAAGAACACTTGCATCTTCATGCCTTCTTTAATCTCATATTGGTTATGAACTTAAAGCTTAAGGGTTTAAGAGTTTTGGACTGGCATCTACATCAAAATTAGTCATTGTTGGTGTCTCAAAGGTTCCACATTCTTCATCAACTTCCAAGCCTCCCATGAGGACCCGAAGAACTACAAAGGTTGTTATTTCTTCATGCTTTCTATGGTTGGTGTTTTATCTTTCTATAACTTACAAGAAGATCCTTGGTGGGTACAAAATGTTTATGTTATTTCAAAAATTAAAGTCTTCTATTGCCATATTTTTCAAGTTTATGAAATTATTTTTGAACTAAAACCCAACAATTATTTGATTCTATAACACCCAAAATTTTTAAAACTTTTTAAAACTTTAAAATGCTATGGTTTTAAAAAAGCATTTTGGGTATGAACCCATGTAAAAAAACCGATCCCAAAAAGCTTTTATGATTAAACAATTTGGTCTTACCATAAAGTATCATACAAATCAAAGCAAGCAAATAATAATTACATTATTACATTTAATAAGGAACTTAACATGCTCCACTACGTTCACTATGTCATAACTTCTACTTTCATCTATCATCTTTCTCTTTGAATATAACATGTGATACATGACATTAAAAAGAGATATGTAAGACAATAATGTCTCATGAGCTACGAGGGTTTGTGACCCAAAACATTTCAAACAACTTACATAAAGAATCATTTCATTCATAACATAACATAGTTTTAGACGATAAAACATTTTCAAAGAAAAATCTTTTCATACACATCAAAAATATCATTTCATATCTTATCATTTCACTTCAAAAGACATCTTTCTACATTACATTCTCATTTATCATTAAGCGCTAATTTCGGTATTAAACCGCTGCCCTTTTTATACTTAGGGTACCTCGAAGTCTAGACCAATGTGGAAAGAATAAATAATTCCACCAAGGCATCATGACAATCAGGACATCTACTTAGCGAAGGAGAGGCGTCACCCCAGTAGATTCCTCTAGATCCTGTTACGGGGACATCATAGCTTGAGCAATATATTAATGTCATTACTTTCCAATTATTTTTATTACTTTATATTTATTGTCATTACTTTCCATGCTTTTCACATTTCATATGTTAGTATCAAAATGCTCATTTCAAAAGTAAAGCATCTATATTTTAAAACATTTCAAACATATTATTCCAAAATTTCTTTGCTTTCAAAAACATTCTTTCCTTTAAGGCATTCTTTTAAAACATTGTTTTTAAAAGAACTTAACACTTTAATTTCAAATCATTTCATATATCAAGGCATCGGTATTTCATTATCATAAAAATCATTTTTCCGTGTACCCCAACGTTGGAAAATTCTAACACATACTCACCTCAGTCATAAGAAGGTTAGCTAGTACTATTTTAGTTCATTTCCTTAAATAACACTCTCCATACACCACCTATACAACATATGGATATAAGTCATTTACACTACAAAATACCCCCATAGGTTTTTAACATTTAGATAATCTCCATAAGTTTATTTACTTCCTATTATCTTATATATAAAGTTAGAGGGAAATCGGAGGTCATTTACTAGGTTTCCATGAAAACCACACTTCACAGAGCCTTTGAAACGCCCTCGTATCATGAATGATATGTACCCGTGTTGTTTATGCCTTATATGACACCCCCTTGTGTCACGAGTGCAGGTCACTTTTTTGTGTAGAATTTTTCTAAAATCTTTGTAACTTGTACGCTAGACCTCTAATGGCCACCAAACTTCACCACGTGGTTATTAAGGACTAAATAAAGGTTATAAACTTCTCAAATACTAAATTAAACTCTACCCTTATGTTTACTTTATCATTAAGACCTTTTGGAGGTCATCAAAGCTATAAGAAAGCATAAAATTGTATCTAAGCATTCTAGTTAGCAATCAAGCTCTTAATGATCAAGGTTCTCATCCAACATCATTCTAAACCACTTTTATGGATTCACAAACATATTTAGAGGATTTTTATAATGTCAAAACATTTACCTTAAGTCACTAAGTCATCAATTTACAAAATAAGCTTATAATGCTCAAAATTACCCAATTGAAAGGATTAAGAGCTTATGTTGCTAATCCTGGCATTCCAACCATTGTGAGTTATTACAAAGTCATTAAAACATCATTGGATGTTTTAAAGCATATAAAACAACAACTAAATTCATTGTAGTTACATAAGATAACTACTAAATCCTCATTTCCATTTCATGTTTCTAAAATGTCCTCTTGGCTATTTATTCCCTAAATTAAATTATAAATAACTCAGACCTTCTTGTTCTTGCATTCAAATCATATTATTAGTAGAAAATCATGTTAATGAGTATCATATACTCATCAAATGATCATATACAAAGGATTTCATTGTTTTAATTCCAATTCCTGTAAAAATCAATACAAATCGATGCTTATACTTGATTATACCACCATTGATGAATTTGAGCATTCCAATTGGGTTTCTTGCTATCAAATATCATCTAGGTCATAGAATCCCAATCCCATTTCATCATTAGCTGAAAATCCCCAATTTTGGTTTTTTAGGGTTCATGGAGATTTTCACCCAAATCATAAAATTCAATCACACAAAACTCAAAATTGGGGTTAACTAAAATTAAATATTAAGATATTGTTGGTAGAATGTAGATGAAGAAGTAATGGTTGCTTGGTGTTTTTATAGGTTGCATGGGGGTTAAAGGTAGCCAATAAGAACAAATGACATTGATCAATAGGAATAGATGACATGGGCCATCAGTCCCCATCATTGATTTTAATCCATTAAATGAACGACATATATTGTGGATAATAGGATTTTATACACGCATAAAATATTTGTGGCTATTTTCGTTTCCTTCTATCTTTAACCATATTTGATTCAAGTTTTTGTAGGTAAATATTTTAGTATTAGTTTTTCTATAAGCTGTTGTATATCTATTATTTGTAATTTGTGGGGTTTATTGGTTTTGGTCTTTTAGTTTTAAAATTAGAAATTTTTATTTTTATAAGTCTTATTGTGGTTTTTGTTTTTTTTTTTCAAACCGAAATGACTAAGGTTATCTTTGGTGCCATACTTGGAAAATTAATTGGTAGTTGACGAGGTGGTTGTTAACTGAAATAGGGTATGTGATAGAGTTCGAGTGAGGCATCAACCATAGATTGCAGAACTTTTGAGATGCTTCCTTGCGAAAGCCAACAGAATCTGTACTGTAACTCAACCGTCTCATCCATGGAAGGATTTCTTATTCGATGATAAATGTCAATCGAGGGCACCCTTATTTCTAGTCGTTGTTAGTTAATAGGCTAGCTGATAAAAAAAATGCTTTTTGGTATTAACTAGTTAATAAGCTATCCGAAATACGTAAAATCGCATGTAGAAGAATATGTTTTATAGAAATAACTAAAGTTATATTTGGAAAAAAAAACTAGCTTATAAGCTACCTTTTGGTCTGCCAAACATGACAACTTAAAAAAACTCGACAAATAAACTAGTTTATTAACTAGCTGTGATGCATCAAATACAACTTAACTTGTTATCTTTTTAATATTATATTTCTTCTTTAGTCTAGGATCCTCAAAAAATAACGGTTGGGTGAGAATAAGAATGGGTTGTCGATTGGCGACCGTCTACTAAGTGAAGAATGCCCCGCTTCCGATAATTTACAAATTAAGTTTGGTTCTATTAAGTACATGTCGTATTCATGACCAAGAAGACTCTGGAGAAGAATCATTTTATTGTAAAGTTTTTTTAAATAAAAAATGATAGGACCTAAATTGCTACATCCCTCGCTATCACCGTATATTGTGGAACAATAGATATTTGAACATGCATTTTTTACATGATTATTAGGATGCAAACAACCTCAATGAAAATTAGGGTAGACACACACAATGAAGCTGATGATCTGATTTGAAATAAACCAGTTTGATCTTATCAGATCACTAGCTAGATTTTGGAAACAAAATTAGAAAATGATAATTGAAATCAAATTCATAAGAAACATATTAGACCTAGTTTTTACATTTTTCTCCCAAAATTGATTTTGGAAAAAAATGGTTTTGAACAGTAGCTTAAATATCTTCATTAATTAAATGCTTATCTACATTTAGAACAACAATCAATGACCAAGACACATTCATATTCGCATCACCTCGGCCCACTATTTTAGCATATTATGTAACACTTGAATCTCAATACGTTTCTCTTTATCCCTTGCATTATTTAATTTGTACTATTTTGACCTTTGAGTTGTATGTGGTCCGTGCAATGAGGTACGCTTAGCGTATAGGCGGTGAAGCGAGTATGCAGGGCATACCAAGTGGTACGCTTAGCGTACCCATGTGAGGGTATTGATCGTGGATCCGAAGGCGTACGCAGGGCATACGTAAAGAGTTTGAAAACCCTGATTTCCAGGGTTGGCTACTATTTAAGAATCCCTATGGACTTGAAACCCTTATTTTATCAGCCTCCTTGTCCTCTTTACCCTATACTCGAACCCTAATTCCATACTTGTGTGTTTTTGAGCTTATAAGGCCATTTTGAGCTGCATTTTGGTGCTTTGAAGGACGGTGGTCATCATTGAAGTTTCATTAGAGGAGTGAAGGTTTATAGATCCAGATCCCCATCCTCATTTGGCACTCATTTGAGGTATAGAGTCTTGATCTCAATACTTATTAGCTTATATCTCTTTTGGTTTGGTTTTATGGACCCTTTTGGCCCCATTAATGAGATCTTATGAGTTCATATAATTTATGAAGCTTAGAGTTGCCACTCTTGGTGTTATTTTGGTCCTTGAGTCATAAATTTGCCATTTTTGAGGCTTAGATCCATCCATGCATGAGTTAGGGCCATTTACATGAAAGTAGAATGTTATATTTTAAGTTTGGAATTATTTGGGGCATGCAAACTCACCGAGTCAGTGACTTTATAGGTCTAGAAATTGATTAGGACTCAGATCTGTGATTTGGAACTTTGGGCTAAGCAGTAAGTGCTTAATGGAAAAAGTTGGCATAATAGAGTAGAAAGTTGGGTGTACAAATATATACGCGCAGCATACAAGCCATCAAGCGTGTACGCGTAGCGTACATCTGGGTACACCCAGAGTATTCAATCAGAATGGGTTTCCCAACTTTGTGCCACGTCATGGGCCATTTCATGGACCTAGTTTCTTTAGGCCTTAATTGGCCATCTGAAAGCATGATATAGGACTAAGGAAATAACTAGGCTTTAGGGAAAGGCCCATTGGAGGTGTTAGGGCCCAATTTGGAAAATTGGGCCATAAGTGGGCCACAAGTGAGGCTTGGAAGATTAGTTAGTGTTGGGCCTTTTTATATTGTGGATTTGGGCCTTAGTTACAAATCAAATTAGGTCAAGGGTAAAATGGTCATTTTACCCCAAGTATGGAGTATTGAATTTTGATTGGAACCTAAGTATTAATTGGGTGTTATTTTTGTACTGATATCTCGGGGAGTCTTCAGGGCAGCTGCTAGTGATTTCTTTCTGTGAGATTATGTAACGCCCGTAGATCAGGGCTAGTCAATTTAGAGATAATAGAGGTCAAAAACGACTTTTCGACAAAAGATTATTTATAATAAATAATCTTAATCGAATTGTATAATATGTCTCAAGGGTTCGGTACATATAAAGAACGCTGAAATCCGAGTTATAACAAAGAAGTTATGGTCCGTCGAAGTTTTTCGGCAAAACTGGCACGACACCGGGAGACGTAAATAGTAAATTTATGATAGAGGACTTTTTAGCCTTAGTGAATTAAACAAAATTTGTAGTATACGTTAAACCGATAACATACAAAAAATGAACGCCCAAATCTGACTTCGTATGAGAAAGCTATGAATTTTCTAAGATTTGGCATAACAGTGCACGGCCCGAAACTTGAATTTAAGTTCGATCGGTTTTTGGCCTACACAACCTAAATAAGAATTGAAGATCTCATTAATAGGAACTCAACGGTAAAAAGATAGACGAAAACGGAGTCCGTATGTAGAAGTTGTGAATTTTACGCGGACATTTAACAATATAATCTCTTCCTACTGTTAAATTTAATATCAGTCGCGAATTAGACAAAGGAGTATAAATGAAAGTTGTAGTTCTTGTTTTTACCTATGCGTGGATATAAAGAACGTCGAAAACGAAGCTTTTATGCGAAAGTTACGGGGTTTAGAAATCGGGAGGGTGTTGTGCGAAATCGGGTGACATGGCTGAATATGGGCCAAGACTTTCTCCCCAAGGCAAGCCACCAGGTGGTGACACCTGACCATGGACTCGACGAGTAGGACCTCCTACTCGACAAGTAGAGCTTGATTCCAGCCTATAACTTCTCTCTAGCCCCCTTAAGCCCCCCTAAAGTCTAGGTAAACCCCCTAGCACCTGAAGGAATCCCCGAGGCTTCCGGAGTCCAGAGAAAAGTGCCTTTCGGCTAGGGAACACTGCTCCAACGAAGCCCAGTTTTCGAGAAAACCCACTGTAAGTGAGCTATGCCTACCCTATCTATAGTATAGCTTATGTTTTAATATAGTAACATTATTAGGACCTTAAAATAATTATTTGTGCTACTATTATGAGTTATATAAGAGTGTTGCTTAACGCTTATATAATAGTAATAATAGATAGACTATTAATTAGTCGCGGTTAACATTATACTAAACCCTAGTGGTATTTATACTAGGTTTTGTCAAGGGAAAATTGTTTTGAGATAATGAAGTGCTGTCCGAGTACTGAGTCACCACCTTACCAAGTGAGTGCATAGTCACTTTCATCTTACACATAGATATGAAGTATTTAATATAAATTATGTGTTATGTGTGAATATTATCTGTATACTTGCTATCTATGTTGGATGAACAATTTTATACATGTTTTAAATGATTTAAACTGTATATATATTTTATATCTACATTATATGTTGGGTAAAACATGGGTAGATGAAATATGAGTTGGATGATGAGTTGAGAGGTGATATAGACCATGAGGTAAGGGTGAGAGGTGGACGATATGAGAAGCCTTGTTCCTAAATGTTGGCCCCGTCATCTAGCAGAGTGTGGATGACAACCAAGGACTATTCTAGACAGTCTAGTGGAACACTAGCAGACTCGCAACCTATAGGTGTTGTGAATGATGTGTTCACCGTTGTACTCTAAAAACCCATTGACATGTGTTGCAAGTGGACTCTCGAAAACGATAGTGACAATAAATGAGATAAACCTCGGCGACTATGGAGTTAGCGCCTGATGAGTAAACCTGGCGACTATGGAGTTAGCGCTTGTTGAGTAAACCTTGGTAACTATGGATTTAGTGTTCGCTAAGAAAACCCGGGCATCAATGGATTCCGTGTCGATTCCTTAGGATAATCCTTAGGAATAATTGAACGAGGAATAGCTGATTCTTAGGGTAGATCCTTAAGAGTAAAGAAGATAATGGGGATGGGTAATTGGGTTGATTGTTTGATGTTTAAACATAATAATTATATTATTGTAGTTTGAAAACCCTATGTACTCTCCAGGTTTCCCAACCTGACCCACTCAATTTATTTGTATCATAGGTGTCGATATGAAGCTACTTTACACTGAGGGATTTAAAAGAGATGTAGATCACTCGTGTAAATGAATGTAAGTTATGTTTATGCTTATGTTTCTGTATTGAAGATGACATCCCAAATTTTTTAAAATGGATAAAAATACATTTCTTCGGAAATGGTTTGATAACGTATTTATCATGTTTTTCTGGGAAGAAATTCCGCAACATTTTTATTAAAAGAGTTGCTCTGATTTTTATAAAGCATAAAGAAAATCGGTTTTTTCTGGTCGTGAAAATGGGGATGTCACAGTTGGTATCAGAGCATTAGTTTAAGCGAACTAGGAATATGGATTTATTACTAGACTTAAACTTAGAAATCTAAGCGATGATCATGAGAAGAGTGTCTAATATATTTTAGGTAGTATACCTGAATAGACACAAGCACTAGCTTAATTAAGGAAAATGCCTAACATGCTTTTATGTGCTAAATGATTTATGATATGCATTATATGATCGGATCTATGGTCTGTTGCTGAACGAATCTGGAAAATTTATGTGTTCAGATTTCTAAACGTTTGATTACAGTATTAGAACTGACATGTAAATTTTCGGAGTGATAGGGAGAATTACACGTCAATCGTAAATTAATTCTTTTCTATCTAAATTCTCGTGACTCCACACCGAACGTCTGATTTGGTGCATAGATCAACATGGTGAGCACTAGAAGCGGATTTGGAAGCGTTAACCTGCAGCCCGAGCCACCAGTGATTGAGCGTGTGCTAGAGGTAACAACTGCACCCGAGACGATCACGATGGCAGGAGTACATGCAATGGTGCATATGATGTTGGATCGTCAGATGGAAGAGACATGACGATTACTTCAACAAAATAAGGACGAACTTATTGTGCCAGTACGCCAGACACCCACTCTTGAGGCAGCCGTCTGGGTTGGAATTTTCAAGAAGAGGAAATTTGAGGGATCTTTAAGGTCCAACGGGAACAACGTGTTCTCACAGTTTGGAGGAGGAAGAGGTGAAGCAAAATGGTGTAATAAGTATGGAAGGAAACACAACAGGAGATGCCCTAAGGAAGTAACCTGCTTCAAATGCGGGAAGACTGGTCACTATGCCTACAAATGCTCAACCAAGGAGGGAGTTTGTCTTAAGTGTAGTGGAGAGGGACAATTCAAGCAAGATTGTCCGATGAGAGCTACGACGCCAATTGTACCGCTGAAGCACTATGAGAGATACGACGAGGAGGTGACTTTATACAAATGTGGAAAGAAATGGCATTACGCCAACAAGTGCACATCCAAAAAGAGGGTGTGTTACGGATGTAACAAAGAAGGGAATTTATCTAGGGACTGCCCGAAGAAAAATGAAGCAGCAAGAGCGGATGCACCTCTGAAGCCAAGAAGCATCCTTAACAAAGCATCTAACAATACAAGGAATCAAGAGTGAGGACACATATCCGAGGAGCAAGTCACGAAGTAGTCATGTATATAGTACTATGTGGTGTAGCCTATCAGAAGCATAGTATAGGGTAAAGTTGAACGCCTATGTAATCGTTTCACGGAATAATATAAAAACCTTCGTTTTTCTATCTGATGTGTTAAGTTGTTGTGTGATTTACTTGTACAGTGACTTGGAAAACTACGAGAAAATACTTGGGACGTGTATAAGTAGGTGTGAATGGTAGTAGAGGCCTATACTACCGGAAGCACAAGACTCACAGTTGGATCAGGGAAAGTCACAAGGTTACCAAGAAGCTAGTAATTGATACCATTTTATTCAAGTATGTTGTTACCATTGTTTCGGTAATGACTAAGAATATCATTGTTAATCTGAACCTAATCGTCATATCAAATCGAGTCTGACTAAGATGAGTATGTTACAAGGTTTAGAGAACCAAGATTGATGAAGCATTTGATTTAAGCCAGAAGATTGGAATGAAAAATAAATGAAGCGAACAGTAGAAGTATCGCGATCACTGTTAAAGTAAGAAACTTGTAGCTAGAAGTGCTACATACTAAAAGGTGATTATATCACATTAGGACAAGGATGAAGTTATCTTCAAGACTAGAATTTAACTATAAAAGACATGAGACTAAGCATTGAACATACGATGATAGGTCATTACAATATGACACATCGGTCCATGGTAGTAATCTTAAGATTGCTAATAAGAAGAACCAGTCTCCAGTAAGGATCGAGATTGTGACTCGAAGATTGTAATTTGGAGTCCAACGTGAGATAGGGAGCAGGTGCAAGATTGAGCACCGCCTGCATTTATGGAGTCCAAGAGTTAGATACTCGTTTGAAGCAACATCAAAATTACGGTTATTACTTAGGATAAAGAGATAATGAATGGAGTCATCATGCGAGCCCTGTTTCGTTGATGATTTCGGAACGTAATCATCCTAAGGGGTAGATAATTGTAACGCCCGTAGATCCGGGCTAGTCAATTTATAGATAATAGAGGTTGAAAACGACTTTTCGACAAAATATTTTTTAGAATAAATAATATTAACCGAGTTGCATAATATGTCTCAAGGGTTCTGTACATATAAAGAACGCCGAAATCCGAGTTATAACGAAGAAGTTATGGCCCGTCGAAGTTTTTCGGCAAAAACCGGCACGACACCGGGAGACGTAAATAGTGAATTTGTGATAGAGGACTTTTTAGCCTTAGTGATTTAAACAAAATTTGTAGTATACGTTAAAACGAGAACATAGAAAAAAGGAACACCCAAATTTGAATTCATATGAGTAAGTTATGAATTTTCTAAGATTTGGCATAGCAGTGCACGGCCTGAAACACGAATTTTAGTTCGAGCAGTTTTTGGCCTATGCAACCTAAATGAAAATTGAAGATCTCATTAATAGGAACTCAACGGTAAAAAGACAGACGAAAACGGAGTCCGTATGTAGAAGTTATGAATTTTACGTAGGCATTTAACAATATAATCTCCTCTTACTGTTAAATTTATGATCGGTCGAAAACTAGCCGACAGAGTCTGAATGAAAGTTGTGGAACTTGTTTTTACCTACGCGTGGATATAAATAATGTCAAAAACATAGCTCGTATACGAAAGTTACGGGGTTTAGACGTCGACAGGATGCTTTGCGAAATCGGGTGACGTGGTTGATATGGGCCAAGGCTTTCTCCCCAAGGCAAGCCACCAGGTGGTGACACCTGGCCATGGACTTGGCGAGTAGAACCTCCTACTCGACGAGTAGAGAAGGATTCCATCCTATAAATAGAGGTGTCGGGTTCCCTCATTCTTCACACCTTCCCATCTTCTCCTTCTCTCTCTAAAACTTATCTCTAGCCCCACTTAAGCCCCCTAAAGTCTAGGTAAACCCCCTAGCACCCGAAGGAAGCCCCGAGGCTCCCGGAGTCCCAAGAAGAGAGTCTTTCGGCTAGGGAATGCTGCTCCAGCGAAGCCCATTTTTCGAAAAAACCCGCTTGAAGTGAGCTATGCCTACCCTATCTTTAGCAGAGCTTATGTTTTAATATAGTAACATTATTAGGACCTTAAAATAATTATTTGGGCTATTATTATGAGTTATATAAGAGCGTTTCTTAATGCTTATATAATAGTAATAATAGCTAGACTATTAATTAGTTGCGTTTAACGTTAGACTAAACCCTAGTGGTATTGATACTAGGTTTTGTCAAGGGAAAATTGTTTTGAGATAATGAAGTGTTGTCCGAGTACCGAGTCACCACCTTACCAAGTGAGTGCATAGTTACTTTCATATTACATATAGATATGAAGTATTTAATATAAATTACGTGCTATGTGTGAATATTATCTATATACTTGCTATCTATGATGGATGAAAAATTTTATACATGTTATAAATAATTTAAACTGTATATATATATATATATATATATATATATATATATATATATATATATATATATATTATATCTACATAATATGTTGGGTAAAACATGGGTAGATGAACTATGAGTTGGATGATGAGTTGAGAGGTGATATAGACCATGAGGTAAGGGTGAGAGGTGGACGATGTGAGAAGCCTTGTTCCCAAATGTTGGCTCCGTCATTTAGAAGAATATGGATGACAACCATGGACTATTCTAGATAGTCCAGTGGAACACTAGCAGGCTCGCAACCTGTAGGTGTTGTGAACGATGTATTCACCGCTGTACTCTAAAAACCCATTGACATGTGTTGCGAGTGGACTCTCCAAAATGATACTGTCAATAAACGAGATAAACCTTGGTGACTATGGAGTTAGCGCCTGATGAATAAAACCGACAACTATGGAGTTCGCGCCTGTTGAGCAAACCTTGGTAACTATGGATTTAGTGCCCGGTGAGAAAACCCAAGCAACGATGGACCGGTTCCTTAGGATAATTGTAACAACGTAGTTTTCAAAACAAAATTTTCATTTTTCATCAACCAAGTTCATATAAAAATATTCTCAAATATTTCCAACAGTAGTTTTTGAAACATAACATATCCCAATATCATAAAAATGAAACTCTCTCTCTAGTGTGTACGAGTCACGCCGGCGCCTTTCCACAGTCCTCGCTAGTACCTGAAACACATAACACAACAACTATAAGCATAAATGCTTAGTGAGTTCTCCAGAATACTACATACAACACATACGCCACTCAAGGCTATAATACGACCCTCCGGTCGATGTGTCTCAGCGGGACCCTCCAGTCCCGTAGCTCGTTGGACCCTCTGGTCCGGTCATAGCTCGTTGGGCCCTCCGGCCCAGTCTATATCGTTGGACCCTTCAGTCCGGTCTTTAACATCATACAACATAAATATAACACATAGCACATAATCTCATACATAACACTCAAGACCCTCTGGTCAACATATAATACCACTCTAGGTGCGTATAGTGAGAAGACTCACCTCAGGTGTCTCGATAAGTCTCTGACTCGGTAGAAATATGGTCTAGCCTCCGCCTGATCACATAAAGTAAATAATCTCATAAATATAACTATACTCAAACCTTTCTTAACACCCTCAGAAGAGTAAAAGACCATTTTATCCCTCTCTTGGCTAAAGGCCTCATTGTTGACCAAACCCTAAAAGTGAACAAAAGTCAATGGTCAAAGTTTAAACCGACTCGTCGAGTGCACTTGGGCGACTTGGCGAGTCTACACATGTTCGCTAATTCTTTAGTCCCGTTTGGCATGTCGAGTTCCTCCCCTTGCTCGACGACTCATCCCTGGCATGAATCGCGGGGCCACCCCGACTCAACTCGCCGAGTCTCAAGAACAACTCGACGAGTTCCGCCTTAAACTCTAGTCCTCTAATCCCCCTCTTACTCACGGATTAATTTCCCCAACTCGTCAAGTCTACACACTGAGTGGTTTACGGGAAACCCTAACCCTACTCGACGAGTCTGATCTTTGGACTCTGCGAGTTCATGCCATGCACTAGCTCCATAGACCTCCTGAGGTCAGATCTGTTCCTTTAATCCATAGATCTGACCTTCCCAAGCATGATAATCACGTAAAGTTCAGACCTTGACACTCAAATAGCATCTAGATGGTCTTACTTGGTGATTTATTCCCAAAATAACATCCTAAGTTCATGACTTCCAAAATAACTCCAAAAAGCCCCAAGGGTTAAGGTCTCTAGACCTCTTTGAGTCCAGATCCAAAGCATGAACTCGAGAAAACACCAATTGCTCGAGAATTCCGTCGTCTAAAGGGGTTAGAAAACCCTAACTCTAGGAATCAACACCAAATATGAAGAAGGTCCGAAAAATACCTCAAGATGAAGTCTATGAGCTCTGAAATCACCAGAATCACACCTCCTTCAACCTCCTCTTGCCTTGGTTTCCTCTTTCTTAGAATTACACCAACAAAATGATCCCAAATGGCCTCTCCTTCCTCACAAACGCTCTAGATCTCTTACGGTTTCTCTCTGGGATTTGGTAGCCGCAAATGACGGCCCTAAGGGCCTTTAAATAGGTCCCAAACCCAGCAAATTAGGGTTTCATTAAATAGTGTGGACTCGCCAAGTCCACTCATGAACTCGCCGAGTCCAGCTATGAACTCGGATAAGAATCTGCGACCATACTCGGCGAGTTTAAACACCAACTCGCCGAGTCCCCTCTCAACTTCTAAAAAAATAAAGGAATAAAATATTATACCTGGGAATCCGGATGTTACAATTCTCCCCCACTAGAATTAGACTTCGCCATCGAAGTCTTACTCTGCAAATAACTCTGGATGCTGCTCCCACATCTCACGCTCTGGCTCCCAAGTCAACTCTGACCCTTTTTGATGATGCCACTGGACCTGCACCATAGGCACCTCCTTGTTCCTCAAAACCTTGATCTTCCGATACCTAATAGCCACCGGTCTCTCAACACAATTCAGGCTCGCATCCACCTGAATATCTTCTAATGGCACCATCGCCGACTCGTCGGCTATACACTTTCGCAGCTGCGACACGTGGAAAGTGTTATGAATCTGACCCAACTCTGCAGGTAACTCCAATCGGTAGGCTACCCTGCCTACCCACGCGATCACCCTGAAAGGACCAATATATCGGGGCCCCAACTTGCCCCTCTTCCTGAATCAAATCACTCCTTTCCAAGGAGAGACCTTCAGGAGCACGAAGTTGCCGACCTGAAACTCAAGCTCGGACCGGCGTCTGTCCTCATAACTCTTCTGACGACTCTGAGCGGTCAACAACCTCTGTCTGACCTGTTGAATCTGCTCTGTCGTCTGAAGCACGATCTCGGTACTACCCATCACACACTGCCCTACTTCTCCCCAGCAAATGGGGGTCCGACACCTCCTCCCGTACAACAACTCAAACGGTGGCAGACCAATGCTCGAATGATGGATGTTGTTTTAGGAAAACTCTGCCAAGGGCAAGTATGTGTCCCAACTCCCGCCGAAATCCAACACACATGCTCGGAGCATGTCCTCGAGCGTCTGAATCATTCGCTGACTCTGCCCGTTAGTCTGTGGGTCGTATGCGGTGCTAAAATGCAGTCTTGTACCCAATTCCTCATGAAACTTCTTCCAGAATCTGGAAGTGAAACGTACTCGATCTGAGACAATCGAGATCAGCACTCCATGCCGCGATACCACCTCTCTCATGTACATCTCTGCCAACCTCTCCGCGGAAGAGCTCTCACTAATAGCAAGGAAATGAGCGCTCTTCGTCAACCTATCCACAATCACCCAAATTGCATCGATACCTCTCGCAGTCCTTGGCAATTTGGTGATTAAATCCATGGTAATCTGTTCCAATTTCCACTCGGGAATCTCTAACGGCTGCAGCTTACCATGTGGACGCTGGTGCTCGGCCTTAACCCTACGACAGGTCAAGCATCTCTCTACAAACCATGCGAAATCCCTCTTCATACAGGGCCAACAATACTCCCTTTTCAGGTCCAAATACATCTTAGTGGCCCTAGGGTGGATCGAGAACTTCGATCGATGAGCCTCTTCCATCAAAATGGTACGCGTCCCGCCCACAGACGGTACCCAAATCCGACCGTGAAATGTCATAAGCCCCCGGCTATCAGTAACGAATTCTGATACCAGCCCGACAACTCGCTCTCTCTTCTGGCTTTCTGGCCTAACAGCCTCAGCCTGGGCCCCACAAATAGCATCCATCACCGGGGTCATCACTGTCAATCTCAAACAAACATCTCGCATCGGGGCGCCCTCCGCCCTACGGCTCAATGCATTGGCTACAACATTAGCGTTGCCCAGGTGGTACAGGATCTCACAATCATAATCCTTGACCACATCCAACCACCTCCTCTGGCACATATTCAGGTTGGGCTGATCCATCAAATACTTCAAGCTCTTGTGGTCCGTGTATATCGTACGCCCAACCCATACAGATAGTGTCGCCAGATCTTGAGGGCGAACACTACCGCTCCCAATTCCATATCGTGAGTGGGATACCTCGACTCATGAGGCTTAAGCTTCCACGATGCATATGCTATCACATGCCCCCTGTACATAAGCACCGCTCCAAATCCGGATATCGATGCATCACAATATACCATGACATCCTCCATCCCTTCCGGAAGGTCTAACACTAAGGCTTCGCATAATTTCTGGAAAAGTGTCTCGAACGAGGTCTGCTGCTCCGGACCCCAAGAAAATGCAGCACCCTTCCGGGTCAAATTGGTGAGTGGCACGGCGATCTTGGAGAAATCCTTAATAAATCTCCGATAATAGCCTGCCAAACCCAGAAAGCTCCTGATCTCGGTGGGTGATCTCGGCACCTCCCTCCTCATGACCGCCTCAATCTTGGCCGGATTGACCAATATCCTATTCTGTTTGACAAGATGCCATAAAAACTGAACCTCTCGTAACCAGAACCCACATTTGGAGAACTTGTCATAAAGCCTCTCCGATCTCAGAACTCCAAGGATCACCCTCAAATGCTCCTCATGCTGTTCTCTAGACCTCGAATACACCAAAATATCATTAATGAATACGATCACTGACCGATCCAGCATCGGCCTGCACACCCTGTTCATGAGATCCATGAACGCAGCTGGTGCATTGGTGAGCCCAAAAGGCATCACCACGAACTCGTAATGCCCATAACGAGTTCTGAACGTTTTCTTCTGGATATCTTCATCCCGTACCCTCATTTGATGATAACCCGACCTCAAGTACGCTCCCTGCAACTGATCGAACAAATCATCGATCCTCGGCAACGGATAACGGTTCTTGACCGTTAGCTTGTTCAACTCCCGATAGTCAATGCACATCCGTTGTGAACCATCCTTCTTCTTGACAAAATGGATCGGCGCTCCCCAAGGTGAGCTACTTGGTCGAATTAACCCCTTCCCCAACAGCTCCTGAAGCTGCGAGCATAACTCCTGCATCTCTGGCGGCACGAGGCGATAAGGTGCCTTGGCGATAGGAGCTGCTCCCGGAACCAAATCGATACGGAACTCCACTTGCATTTTGGGAGGCACACCCGGTAGTTCCTTGGGAAAAACATCCGGAAACTTGCACACTATCGGAACCTTATCAATCGAACTTGGCCTCCCAACAACCACTCGTGTGTCTGACACATAGGCTACAAATCAACTGCAGCCTTGCTGCAAACTCAGCCTCGCCCTGGCGGCCGAACAAAACACTGACTCACCTCGGGTTCCCTCACCGAACAATGTAATTACTCCCCCACTAGGGTCTCGTATCGTCACCAACTAACGCTCGCAGTCTATCACAGCTCCATAACGGCTCAACCAATCCATACCAACTATAACACACACATCCCCCATCGCAATTGGAACCAGATCTATCGGAAACTCCACACCGAAGATCTCAAGGACACATCCTCAAATCACATCTGTAGCATACACTGCTCGCTCATCAGCTATGGAAACTCGCAGAGGTCGACCCAACGCCTCTCGACGGATACTAAGGTGCTGACTAAATGCTATGGAAACAAACGACCGACTCGCACCCGAGTCAAATATACCAAAGCAGGCACAGAACTCACAAGAAAAGTACCTAAGCATATCATCATATAAGCACAATAACTCAACTCAAATAAAAGATGAATATAGAATACATACCAGCCACAACATCGGGCGTCGCGCGGACCTCCTCTGCAGTCAACTGGAAAGCTCTCCCACGAGCCATCGGTGCCTTGGCCTTCACTGGCCGAACCACGGTAGCCCTAGCAGCAGGTGCAGATCCCTACGCTGATCCCTGAAGTAGTTGAGGGCACTCGGCCTTCCGATGGCCGGCCTGGTTGCAATGAAAGCAAACCGAAAATCCCTTGGGGCAATCCCTTGCGATATACCCCTCCTTCCTGCACTTGTAGCGTACTCCAGCCCTGCATGACCCCTCGTGACTCTTTCTGCACTTTCCACAAGTGCGGCCCTTCGCGCCCCAGGATCTCGAATCAGCGGGTCTAGCCCGCTTGGCAGCCGGCTGAGACTGAGCCAGTCACCGATCCACCCTCTATGACTCAGCCTCCTCCCTGGCCTGAGTCTCCAACTCAATCTCCCTCTTCCGGGC
Organism: Lactuca sativa; assembly: GCF_002870075.4. Taxonomy (NCBI): domain Eukaryota; kingdom Viridiplantae; phylum Streptophyta; class Magnoliopsida; order Asterales; family Asteraceae; genus Lactuca; species Lactuca sativa. The sequence goes on from NC_056631.2 coordinate 168,710,637, forward strand.
ATTTGCTTGGAGCTCAGCAAATGTCCGGTAAGTCAAGTTCGCCACGAACTCCTGAATATCTCTCCTCGGAACACTCAGATAACGGCTCATACAAGCCTGCTCAGAAGACACATGCTCAGGGCAAAACATCTCCCTCTCATGAAACTTCTTGGTGATCACTGTCACAGAATCAGTACCCTGCTTGAGGGTCAAGAACTCCTGAATCAACTGTTCCTTCTCCACCCGGGGAACATACTCGTCTTTGAACATAGCGGTGAACCTCTCCCAGGTCACCTCAGAAATCTCTGCCAAAGTGAAGTTTGCCGTCACGAACTTCCACCAATCCTTCGCTCCCAAGCGGAGCTGGTTCAGAGCGAACCGTACCCTCAAGTGCTCTGGACAAGAACACGTATAGAAACATCCCTCTATGTCAGAGATCCATCTCATCGCAGTAATCGGGTCCTACGTCCCATCGAACTCTGGTGGTTTCGAGTTGCTGAACTCTCGAAACAACAACGAGTCACCTCCCTGAGGTCTGGCAGCCGCAACAACAGACGTAGCTGCAGCTACCACAACCTCAGTCAGTACTGCATACCGCTCATCAAAGGTCTCAATGAATGTGTTCTTGATGTCCCCAAACATCTCTGGAATCTCAGCCCGGATGGCAGCAGCCACCTCCTCATGAATCTATCGACGGATCTCCTCGTCACTGACACCACTGCTCTCAGGTGTGTGTCGAGTCCCAACCATGATGCCTCTGAAATACAACAATAAATATCAGAGACTCGATCGAGCATACTCATACTCGATGACGCAACCCTACTCGTCCTCCGTTGTCCAAAGGATTCTTACTTGGAATGCCCACTGATCTGGTGTCTTCAGTAGTACGGGCCCTATACTACTGACCACACCACATCAGCATTCACCCCTAGTCCTCCTCCTTGGATCCTAGATCATAAGTACTATACTCTCATTATGCATTGGCTACCCTCCAATAGACCTCTCATGAGCTCCTATCTGCTATCTACTCGCTCTCAAAGCAACTCAGCAGCAGAAATCTCCTAGGCTAAGGCATCACAAATCAGCCCACTCTAGTCCTAATATGAATACCTAGCCTACTCTAGCATGCATAATATAACATAGCATATCTCATAACACCTAATGTAAGGGTACTTTTGGGGATTCACCGTTCGGACGCTGGCTGATCGTACATACGACTCTGCTCTGTTTGTCTCAAAACTCTTTTTAATCTTTTTAAAAATTTTACTTCATTATCAAAAAATTTCCTCAAATCCTCAGTTTGAGTTCAGATTTGTCCGAAGATGCATCTGAATCCCTCAAACCATGGCTCTGATACCAACTTGTAACAACGTAGTTTTCAAAACAAAATTTTCATTTTTCATCAACCAAGTTCATATAAAAATATTCTCAAATATTTCCAATAGTAGTTTTTGAAACATAACATATCCCAAGATCATAAAAATGAAACTCTCTCTCTCTCTCTAGTGTGTACGAGTCACGGCGACGCCTTTCCACGGTCCTCGCTAGTACCTGAAACACATAACACAACAACTGTAAGCATAAATGCTTAGTGAGTTCCCCAAAATACTGCATACAACACATACGCCACTCAAGGCTATAATACGACCCTCCGGTCGATGTGTCTCAGCGGGACCCTCCATTCCCGTAGCTCGTTGGACCCCTGGTCCGGTCATAGCTCGTTGGGCAATCCGGCCCGGTCTGTATCGTTGGACCCTTCGGTCCGGTCTTTAACATCATACAACATACATATAACACATACCACATAATCTCATACATAACTCACAAGACCCTCTGGTCAACATATAATACCACTCTAGGTGCGTATAGTGAGAAGACTCACCTCAGGTGTCTCGGTAAGTCTCTGACTCGGTAGAAATATGATCTAGCCTCTGCCTAATCACATAAAGTAAATAATCTCATAAATATAACTATACTCAAACCTTTCTTAACACCCTTAGAAGGGTAAAAGACCATTTTACCCCTCTCTTGGCTTAAAGGCCTCATTGTTGACCAAACCCTAAAAGTCAACACAAGTCAACGGTCAAACTTTGACCCGACTCGTCAAGTGCACTTGGGCGACTCGGATGGCTTAAAGGCCTCACTGTTTGTGCTTATGTTTCTGTATTGATGAGTACATCCCAAATGTTTTAAAATGGATAAAAATACATTTCTTCGGAAATGCTATGATAACGTATATATCATGTTTTTCTGGGAACAAATTCCACAACATTTTTATTAAAAGAGGTACTCTGATTTTGTTAAAGCATAAACAAAATCGGTCTTTTCTGGCCGTGAAAATGGGGATGTCTATGTATGCCTGTTGTACATGTTATTGATATGCTTTGATCTGTTAATCTGTGAACTGCATGCTAGTTAGGGCTAAGGATTGGCTCAGTTTTTGCATGATGGAATGCTAGGAGAGATGCCTTTGTATGCCTGTTGTACGAGCTCATAGACTTGCATGCTAGTACTGATCAGTCCATGATAGGGTGGCCTGATTAGGTTCTACTTGGTTCTGATACTTAATGCTCGAATGCTGCTTGCTTTGTGCTTTTAGGAGTTCTAACTAGCTTCAACTAAATAGTAAACGAATATGCTAAGTTACATATTATGGGAACTAAATAATTTTAGAAGATTATATTTTAACTCTATTGTGCAGCTCTTGTTTGAGTCTAACAGTTGTAGTGTGAGACCTCTCATTCGAAGAAGTATCTAGTTTTAGTGATATGTAATGGTATTCGCGTGTTATTTATAGGAAGTTAGTAGGAGTTCCTTCTGCAACTGATGGCGGAGAGTGGCATTGAGTTTTTCGTAGAAGGTTAGCTTTTAAATCTATTGTGTAGCTCTTGTATGAGTCTAACCGTTGTAGTGTGAGACCTCTCATTCGAAGAATTATCTAGTCTTAGTGATATGTAATGGTATTCGCGAGCTATTTAGAGGAAGTTAGTAGGAGTTCGTTCTGCAAATGATGGCGGAGAGTGGCATTGAGTTTTCCATAGGAAAATTTAGGATGAGATTTAGTGTTGGGAGCCTTATCTATGAGGGAAAATTATATGAATTTAGATTAACTTGGTTGAGTCAAAGCAATTCTTGAGGAACGTATGGATAGATGTGGAAGGTAGTATGGGACCGTACTACTGGAAGCAGAGGATCCGTACTCGATTCAAGGAGAGTTGCGATGAAATCAGGGATCTTTTAGGGTTGTGATTCCTCGGTATATTTTGATGCATATTCTGTTGGTTTTATGGTATATTTTCAGTATGGTGGAATGGCGACGCAGACAAGTGGGTAGTTCAGGTGCCGAGGAGGGTTCAGGCTCAGGACAAAAGTTTGTCTTATTCAAAACCCCAATTATGACATCCCCTCTCTCCCACTTCACACCTCGGAACACGCCGTTCTTATAAAGATAAAGGCGCTCTAGAGCCGGGAAACTCGATGAGCAGACGAGGGAGTTTCTCTTTTTAGAGATTACTCGTTGCATTCTCGATCAGACTCCCGTGATCTTCGACTTGGTTAAGGAGGGTATCTTGGAGGTCTTGGAAGAGCGATTGAGCTCATATTGTTCTGAGATGATGACTATAGCAGGAGCTCGATCTTTGACACTCAGGGAGTTACGGGCTTATGGAGCTCCAGACTATAATGGGGAGAAGGACCCTATTGCGAGTAGGCATTGGTTAGCAGATGTTGCTAATGCTTTCCGCACCATTCGGTGTCCCAAGGGGGACAATGTGATATTAGAGTCCTGCCATTTGAAGGACAAGGCTCGGGACTAGTGGGAGAAGGTTGTTCTAGCTGTGTGTGATGATGATGTTAATGGGATGACCTGGGATGATTGAGCTAACTTTGTGCCGGCTATTGAGGTGCATCAGCTAGCGCGGGAGTTCTAGGATCCCTGCCAGACTACTGAGACAGTGTCCGAGATCACCACAATGTTCAGGGAGAGGGTGCTTATGGTTCTACAGTATCTGGCGGACGAGGAGATAAAGAAGGCCCTATATCATGAGATGTTGAGGAGCGACATTGGGCATTTTGTGAGCCGATCCATCTACAAGTCGGTGGAGGATATGATAGCTCGAGCAACGGAGAAGGAGATCGTCCTGTAGATGGAGAGGAAGAGGAAAACAGATGAGGTTCAGTAAGCGGGGGCTTTGGGCAAGAGGCACAAGGTATTGTATTTAAGATCGAGGGATCATGAGGGTGGTAGATGATGTGGCAAGTGTGGCAGGACGCATAAGGGTTCATGCAGAAGTGGTAGTGGTGTTGGTTCTAGTTGCTTCAAGTGCGGCCGGACTGGTCTTTATAGCAGGGATTGTACTACTACCACCACCCAAGGATCATATCTGATTTTTTTGTGAAGAATAAGGATGGGTCTCACGCATGTGTATCGACTACCGAAAGTTGAATAAGGTAACGGTGAAGAACCGTTATCCACTCCCAAGGATTATTGATCTTTTCGACCAGCTTCTAGGTGCATCTTGGTTTTCCAAGATTGATTTGTGATTGGGTTATCATCAGATGCGGGTCAGGGATGAAGATGTGTAGAAGACAGCTGACGGGACTTGTTATGGTCATTATGAGTTCGTGGTGATGCCTTTCGGGCTCACCAATACTCCAGCCGCATTCATGGATCTCATGAACCGTGCGTGCAGACCGATGCTGAATTGGTCTATGATAGTATTTATCTATGATATCTTGGATTATTCCGAGACTCTGGAGCAATATGAGGATCACTTGAGGGAAGTGCTTGAGACATTGAGGAGGGAGAGACTTTTTTCAAAGTTTTCCAAGTGCGAGTTCTGGTTGCACGAGGTGCAGTTTCTGGGGCACCTTGTTAACCAAAAGGGTATTCTATTTGATCCGGCCAAAGTCGAGGTCGTGATGCAGTGGGAGGTTCCAAGATCTCCATCTGAGATTTAGAGTTTTCTTGGTCTAGCTGGTTACTATCGGAGATTCATCAAGGATTTCTCCAAGATCGCTGTTCCATTGACCCGACTGACCAAGAAGTCGGTGACATTTTGTTGGGGGCCTAAGCAGTAGGCAACTTTTGTCAGACCCCCAAACTGGAATGGTGGAAACGTTCGGGGATGGATGACGTCATGTGTAGTATCACAACAAATGTATCATAGCAATCATAGTAAACACAACCATTACATTGAATACATTTATGAAAAAGGTTTACATCTGTTTAATGCTTGTTTTTATACATCAAAAGTATAATCAAAAGAAAAAGACATGACTTTATACGCTCCGTCTTCCCAAAACTCCAGAATGTACCTGTCTACTGATTCCCTGAGAATACAAGAAGTTTTGAAAGAGTATCAGCATAAAGCTGGTGAGTTCATAAGCGATGTTTTTGTAATGAAAACCTATTGATGACTCTTTAAAAATGTTCACATGTTTTCCAAGAAAATCCAATATTTTCATTAGCAAAATTATGGTAATACCAGTTCCTTCTATAACCACTTAGTTCATGCTAGTCACGTATAAACCAATATCGAACAGACAGTTGGTTATATGGATCTGCCCTAAGCCCACAACCAAACAAGGAACAAGAAATAAGGCAGAAACCACATATCCCACAATCTATCGAGTATTCTTCATACGTAACCCTGATGCATAAACTAAAGAGTTATAGAACTAACTATGAATGTTTGTTATTATATCTGGTTGTAGTATATAAAACATATTAGTTTGTATGCTTGGTTAGTACTAGATGTAGTGTATGATGAATTTTGTATGAAAACCTCTGTGTGGAATGCTCTGTTTGAAAACCCTGACTACCACCAGTATGTATAGTATTTTTATTATTTAAATAAAGTCGTGTATAATATTTCTAAACTGTAGCTAGTGACCTTTACGACGTTCTTCAAGTTTCGGTAAAATGACATTTGTCACCTCAGGCATGCCTGCCTAAACTGTAGCTAGCAGTTTAGGTGTGGGATTGTCGATCCCGAATAGATCTATTGACAAATCTCACGCTCTCCCTCCAGGAGACTCTGGTTATATTATGATAGGATTTAATTTAGTACACCTAAGGGTACAGTTTTGAAGTAGAGCCTCACAATTCTGTATAATCTAGTTTACATGTAATTTTGTATTGTTCTCTTGTATTTGAATCCCTTGGATACTGTATCAGGTAATAATTATACTTAAATAAATATTAATTGTTATACTCTTGTAATAATGTATATCATAAACTAAATCTTTCATAGTTTATATGTTTAGCAATGTATAACTCTGAATTCGTAAAAGCTGTGTATTGAAAACCCCAAACTGTACCTTTTTATAGTTTACTTGAAATGTTATGTCCTTGTTATGTATAATATTCTGAAAACTATGCAGTTATGTTTCTAAGTGGAAAGTGCCCCTTATGCTCCACATAATACAAAAGGGATAAAATATCTAAATATTTTATAAAACGTGGAAATCGTTTGACTATATAAATTGCATAAGTTTTATGTTTGTTAAAATCCTTTGTTTTGTTCCGCAAAAATCATTTTCTTTTGGCTTGTGTTCCCCCCTGAAAACATTAAAAATCATAAAAGCGTAGGGGTATTAACACAGTGCTGTTAGAAAAACACTTGTTTTCGGTGAATAAATGTTACCGGGACTTGATTGAATCGAGAAAAACAAGTTTTTCACTGCTTAATAGGCGTGTACGGCCGGACAGGTAGTGTATGGCCATAAACAGGGTGTATGGCCGTGAAATCTTCTTTGAGGGGTGTACAGCCCTTTGCAGATTTGAAGGGTGTACGTTAGTACACTCAAGAACAAGGGTGTTTGATAGTGAATAAAATGTATTCCAGATGTTCCCAATAGATTCCAAATGACGATTTTTGATGTTTTTTTTGGAAGAAAAGAGGTGTCTTTTGAGTGTACGATCAGAAGTTTTAGAGAGAGAACGAGATAGTTTTCGGCTAAAAGTGTTCAAATGAGGGTGGGGGCCCTGTATTTATAGGCTGGGGGTATGGTCGGTAGTGAGGTCCACCTGGCACCAGGCGTGAACGAGTGTGCCGCCGTACACGGGTGTGCGGATGTACACATGTGTGCGGTCGTACACTCACTTAGGTCAAAAACTGTTTTGTTTTTCAAGGACTTCGGGCTTTCGCGTGAGTTGGTTCCGAATCGCTTTATAAATTTAATTATACAAAACTAGATGATTTCCTAAACCATAAATTTTTTACAAAAACTTAATAATAATCAAATTTTATTAACGGAATTAGGATAACGGTAACGAAGAAATGTTCAGGTTGTCACATCATCCCCCCGTTAGAGGGAATTATTTCGTCCCGAAATTCAAGCATAGAATACAAATCATGGGCTCGGGAAGAGATGGGTATACTTCTGTTTCATTGAATCCTCACACTCCCAAGTGAATTTAGGTCTTCGTTTGGCATTCTAGCGAACCTTCACTATCGGAATATGGCTTTGTTTCGTTCGCTTTATTTCCCTATCCATGATTTCTACGGGTTCCTCTACGAAGTGTAAGTTCTTGTCTAGTTCGATCTCATCGAGGGGAATCGCAAGTGTCTCATCGGACATACACTTCTTCTGGTTCGGACATGAAAGACAGGACGAATGTTACTAAGTTCTCGGGGTAAACAAAGTTTGTATGCTATGGGACCGATCCTAGTGAGGATCTCGAATGGTCCAATGTATCTTGGATTCAACTTTCCACGCTTTCTGATGCGTATCATGCCTTTCCAGGGTGAGACCTTCAAAAGAACATGGTCACCCACCTGGAACTCCAAGGGTTTTTGTCTCTTATTGGCGTATCTCTTTTGTCTATCTCTTGAAGCTTTTAATCGTTCCTAGATTTGTACGATCTTTTCGGGAGTCTCTTGGAAGATTTTTGGGCCTGTGAGAGTGTTGTCGGGGACTTGACCCTTGACTAGCTGCGTGTCGCCCTCCTCAGCCTAGCACGGAGGGGAATCGCACTTACGGCCATAGAGGGCTTCGAACAATGCAGCCTTGATGTTGGTATGGTAGCTTTTGTTGTAGAAAAATTCGACCAAGGGCAGATGAGTGTCCCATTACATGTCGAAGTCAATTATGCAGGCTCTCAACATATCTTCGAATGTTTGAATGGTTCTCTCACTCTGCCCAACTATATGTGGATAGTAAGTTGTGCTCATATCCAGCTTAGTTCCAAGAGCCTTTTGTAACGACTGCCAAAATCTCGAGGTAAACCTGCTATCTCGATCGGAGATAATGGACACAGGCACACCATGAAGGGAAACTATTTCTCGAAGGTAGATTCGTGTGAGTCTCTCCATTTTGAAGTTTTCCTTGATTGGCAGGAAGTGGGCGGATTTAGTCAATCGATCGATAATTACCCAGATGGCGTCGTGCCCACTCGGAGATCTTGGTAACTTAGTGATGAAATCCATTGTAATCCTTTCCCACTTCCACTCAGGTATCTCTAGCTGCTGAAGTAGACCTGAGGGCTTTTGATATTCTACCTTCACCTTGGCGCAAGTCAGGCACTTTCCCACGAAGGTAGCGATTTCTGCTTTCATGTTCGGTCACCAATAGAGTTGTTTGAGATCCAGATACATTTTATCTGAACCTGTGTGAACATAGTATCTAGTCTTGTGAGCTTCTTTCATGAAAACCTTCATGTAACCACCGTACTTTGGGGTCTAGATCCAATTCATGAAATAGTAAACTCCGTCTCCCTTGACCTCTAAGTTCTTTTCCATTCCTCTCAGGGCTTCATCCGACATGTTTTTTGGTTTTAAGGCTTCTAGCTGAGCCTCTCTGATTTGTATGGATAATTAGGAATGGATGGTCATGGTTAGTGCCTTCACTCTACGACCTGAATACTCCTTTCGGCTGGGGGCATTCGCTACCACATTGGCTTTGCCAGGATGGTAATGTATTTCACACTCGTAATCACTGAGCAGCTCTACCCATCGCCGCTGCCTCATGTTCAACACTTTCTGAAAAAGATATGTTGTAGGCTCTTATGGTCGGTGAAGACAGTGCAATTGGTCCCGTAGAGATAATGTCTCTAGATCTTTAACGCGAAGACCACTGCTCCCAACTCTAGATCGTGAGTTGTGTAATTGACTTCGTGTGTTTTCAGCTGTCTCAAGGCATAGGCAATAACCTTTCGTCGCTGCATGAGCACACAGCCTAGGCCCTGATTGGATGCATCACAGTAGATAAGGAAGTCCTCCGTCCCTTCGGTCAGGGACAAGATAGGTGTGCTGCATAGAGTCGGATTTAATGTTTGAAATGCAATGTCTTTCTTTTCTCCCCAACTAAAAGTTATGCCTTTCTGTGTCAGGGTGGTTAAAGGCTTAACGATTTTGGAGAATTTCTGGATAAACCTGCGATAATAGCCAGCGAGACCCAAGAATTGACGGACTTCTATGGGCATCTTTTGTGCTGACCAATTCTCAATCGTTGTGATCATGGAAGGGTCCACATGTATGCCTTCGTCGCTAACCACGTGACCAAGGAAGGTTACTTTTCTGATCCAGAATTTGCATTTTGAAAGCTTTGCATAGAGTTTCTCTGCCCTTAGTATTTTGTAACACTAGTCTCAAGTGCTGTCTATGATCTTCCTCGCTCCGAGAGTAGACAAGTATATCATCAATGAACATGATAACAAACTTGTCGAGGAAACGGCAGCACACCCCCAAACCGGAACGGCAGAAACGTTCGGGGATGGATGACGTCATGCGTAGTATCACAACAATTGTATCATAGCAATCATAGTAAACACAACCATTACATGGAATACACATATGAAAAAGGTTTACATCTGTTTAATTCTTGTTTTTATACATCAAAAGTATAATCAAAAGAAAAATACATGATTCTACATGCTCCGTCTTCCCAAAACTCCAGAAGGTACCTGTCTCCTGATTTCCTGAAAATACAAGCAGTTTTGAAAGAGTATCAGCATCAAGTTGGTGAGTTCATCAGCAATGTTTTTGTTATGAAAACCTGTTAATGACTCTATAAAAATGTTCACATGTTATCCAATAAAATCCAATATTTTCTTTAGTAAAAGTATGTTAATACCAGTTCCTTCTATAACCACTTAATTCATGCTAGTCACATATAAACCAATATCGAACAGACAGTTGGTTACATGGATCTGCCCTAATCCCACAACCAAACAAGGAACAAGAAATAAGGCAGAAACCACATATCCCATAATTTATCGAGTATTCTTTTTACGTAACCCTGATGCATAAACTAAAGAGTTATAGAACTAACTATGAATGTTTGTTATTATATCTGGTTGTAGTATATAAAACATATTAGTTTGTATGCTTGGTTACTACTAGATGTATTGTATGATGAATTCTGTATGAAAACCTCTGTGTGGAATGTTCTGTTTGAAAACGCTGACTACCACCAATATATATAGTAGTTTTATTATTTAAATAAAGCTGTGTATGGTATTTCTAAAATCCCCAAATGTAATGTATAATAGTTCTATTAATTAAAATAAAACTAATGAATAATGAATTCTTATAAACAAAGGTTAGTTTATACTTATTGTGAGTCGTATAACCATGCTTGATATGACCTAGTGACCTTTACGACGTTCTTCAAGTGTCGGTAAAATGACATTTCTCACCTCAGGCATGCCTGCCTAAACTGTAGCTAGCAGTTTAGGTGTGGGATTGTCGATCCTGAATAGATCTATTCACAAATCTCACGCTCTCCCTCCAGGAGACTCTAGTTATACTATGATAGGATTTAATTTAGTACACCTAAGGGTACAGTTTTGAAGTAGAGCCTCACAATTCTATATAATCTAGTTTACATGTAATTATGTGTTGTTCTCTTGTATTTGAATCCCTTGGATACTGTATAAGGTAATAATTATACTTAAATAATTATTAATTGTTATACTCTTGTAATAATGGATATCATAAACTAAATCTTTCATAGTTTATATGTTTAGCAGTGTATAACTCTACATTCGTAAAAGCTGTGTATTGAAAACCCCAAACTATACCTTTTATAGTTTACTTGAAATGTTATGTCCTTGTTATGTATAATGTTCCGAAAACTATGCAGTTATGTTTGTAAGTGGAAAGTGTCCCTTATGCTCCACATAATACAAAAGGGATAAAATATCTAAATATTTTGTAAAACGTGGAAATCGTTTGACTGTATAAATTGCATAAGTTTTAAGTTTGTTAAAATCCTTTGTTTTGTTCCAAAAAAATCATTTTCATTTGGCTTGTATTCCCCCTGAAAACATTAAAAATCATAAAAGCGTAGGGGTATGAACTCACTGTTGTAGTATGAAAACGTCGACTGGAAACGAAGATCCTCGGGTTGTTGTACGTGGCACTTAACGGCATCCTAATATCAATAAATACATATATGCATCTAAATTAGCGATTTTGTTAGGTTAAGTGTTAGAAAAACACTTGTTTTCGGTTAAGGAATATTACCTGGGCTTGATTGAATCGAGAAAACAAGTTTTTCATTGCTTAATAGGCGCGTACGGCCGTGAACAGAGGTGTACGGCCGGACAAGCAGTGTACGGCCGTAAACAGGGTGTACGGTCGTGAACTCTTCTTTGAGGGGTGTACGACCGTACACTCAAGAACAAGGGTGTTTGATTGCGAAGAAAATGTGTTCCAGATGCTCCCAATCGATTCCAAATGATGATTTATTATGTTTTTCGGAAGAAAAGAGGTGTCTTTAGAGTGTACGGTCAGAAGTTCTAGAGAGAGAATGAGAGAGTTTTCGGACAAAAGTGCTCAAATGAGGGTGGGGGTCCTGTATTTATAGGCTGGGGTATGGTTGGTGGTGGGGTCTACCTGGCACCAGCCATGAACGGGTGTGCGGCCGTACACGGGTGTGCGGCCGTACACATGTGTGCAACCATACACTCACTTAGGCCAAAAAGTGTTTTATTTTTCAAGGACTTTGGGTTTTCGCGTGATTTGGTTCCAAATCGCTTATATAAATTTAATTATATAAAACTAGTTGATTTCCTAAACCATGAAGTTTTGACGGAAACTTAATAATAATCAAATTTTATTAACGGAATTAGGATAATGGAAATGGAAAAAGGTTCGGGTTGTCACAATCTTCGTCTTGATTATTGGTGGTCCTACATGAAGCGGGATGTAGCATCGTATGTAGAGCAGTGCTTTACCTACAGGAAGGTCAAGGCCGAGCATCAGCGACCTCACATTAAGATACATCTTGTAGATTCCCGTATGGAAATGGGAAGACATCACTATGGACTGAGCACAGAGTGGATTCGATATGGATCATTATGGATCGATTGAAAAAGAGCGCACATTTCATTCCAATTCAGGAGAGTATTTCTGCAGAAAGTTTGGCTGAAATTTTTATCAGGGAGGTAGCGGCACGTCATGGGGTGCTCGTATCGGTAGTTCCAGACATGGATGTTCATTTTACTTCCAGATTTTGGAAGCAGTTTAACGATGAGTTGGGCACTCGTCTCCTTTTTAGTACATCATTGCATCCGCAAATCGATGATTAGAGTGAGCGGAATATTCAGACTCTTGAGGATATGTTGCGTGCTTGTGTGTTGGATTTTGGTGGGAGTTGGGATACGTATCTTCCGTTAGTGGAATTTTCGTATAACAATAGTTATCATTTATCAAACTCCTTTTTAGATGCTTTATGGGAGGAAGTGTCGGACCCCGATTTATTGGGCTGAGGTAGGTTAGCTAGTTATGAGGAGTACTGAGGTGGTAATCAAGACCACTGAGCTTATTCAGTAGGTTTGGAGCAGGCTCCAGAGAACTCAGAGTCGGCAGAAGAGCTATGTCGATAGCCGCTGGTCAGACTTGGAGTTCCAGGTAGGAGATATGGTTCACCTAAAGGTGTCTCCTTGGAAAGGTGTCATTTAGTTCAGGAAGCGGGGCAAGTTGGCTCCCAGGTATATTGGTCCATTCAGGGTTTTGGCTCGGGTGGGCCGGGTTGTGTATCATCTTGATCTTCCAGCCGATCTCAGTTAGATTCATAGCACGTTTCATGTCTCTTAGCAGCATAAGTGTTTGGTAGATGATTATGCGGTTGTACCATTGGAGGATATTCAGGTGGATGCTCGTCTGACTTATATTAAGAGACCAGTGACGATTTTGGATCGCAAGACGAAAACCTTGAGGAACAAGGTTGTAGAGCTAGTGAAGGTGCAGTGGCAACACCACAAGGGGTCGTAATGGAATTGGGAGCCCGAGGAGGAGAAGAGATACATTATCCAGACTTTTTCGGGGCAACGGACTTCAAGGACGAAGTCTGATTCAAGTGGGGGAAAATTGTAACACTTGAATCTCGGTGAGTTTCTCTTTTTCCCTTGCATTATTTAATTAGTCCCATTTTGACCTTTGATTTGTACGCAGGGCGTACAACGAGGTACGCTTAGCGTACAGGCAGTGAAGCGAGTATGTGGGATGTACCAAGTGGTATGCTTAGTGTACTCATGCGAGAGTATTGATCGGGGATCCGGAGGCATACATTGGGCATACAGAAGCGTACACAGGGTGTACGTAAAGACTTTGAAAACCCTAATTTTTGGGGTTGGCCACTATTTAATCATCCTTATGGACTTGAAACCCTCATTTTATCAGCCTCCTTGTCCTCCTTACCCTACACTCGAACCCTAATTCCATACTTGTGTGTTTTGGAGCTTAGAAGGCCATTTTGAGGTGCATTTTGGTGCTTTGAAGGAAGGTGGTCATCATTGAAGCTTCATTACAGGATTGAAGGTTTATAGATCCAGAACCCCATCCTTATTTGGCACTCATATGAGGTATAAAGTCTTGAAGTCGATGCTTATTAGCTTAGATCTCTTTTGGTTTGGGTTTATGGACCCTTCTGCCCCCATTAATGAGATCTTATGAGTTCATATCATTTCTGAATCATAGAGTTGCCACTCTTGATGTTATTTTGGTCCTTGAGTCATAAATTTGCCATTTTTGAGGCTTAGATCTATCCATGCATGAATTAGGGCCATTTACATGAAAGTAGAATGTTATATTTTGAGTTTGGAATTATTTTGGGCATGCAAAGTCACCAAGTCGGTGACTTTATAGGTCTAGACATTAATTAGGACTCAGATCTGTGATTTGGACCTTTGGGCTAAGCATTAAGTGCTTAATGGCAAAATTTGGCTTAATAGAGTAGTATGATGGGCGTACAAGTCTGTACGCACAACGTACAAGCCATCAAGCTTGTGCACGCAACGTATAGCTGGGTACGCCCCACGTACTCAGTTAGAATGGGTTTCGCATCTTTAGGCCTCAGCTTGGGCCATTTCGTGGATGTAGTTTCTTTGGGCCTTAATGGGCCATCTAAAAGCAGGCTTTTGGACTAAGGAAATTATTGGGCTTTAGGGTCAGGCCCATTGGAGGGGTTTGGGCCCAATTTGAAAAATTGGGCCATAAGTGGGCCTTGGAAGATTAGTTAGTGTTGGGCCTTTTATATTGTGGATTTGGGCCTTAGTCATGGATCAAATTAGGCCAAGGGTAAAATGGTCATTTTACACCAAGTATGGAGTATTAAATTTTTATTGGAACCCAAGTATTGATTGGGTGTTATTATTATATTGATAGCTCGGGGGAGTTGTCAGGGCAACCACTAGGGATTTCTTTCTGTGAGATTCAGCATTTGAGGTGAGTTTCCTCACTGGGTTTAACGGGTCTAAGGCACCAATGTCGGCCCTTATTGATTATTTTAGGATGTTACGAGTCTACATGACTCTTGCATGTATTATGTGCTATTATGCGTAGTGGGAGGGCTCGATGTTAGGTGAGGGTTGAGGACCGGAACATATTCTAATGTTTATGATCGCTTTATGTGTTAGCATGATTATGTGATATTGATTGTATGTGTATAGCAAGTGAAGCCCAGTAACAAGCGAGGCCTGATAATAACAAATTTGTATATCGAGCGAGGCTCGATGCCGGGCAGTGCCTGATGTTGGGTGAGGCCCGATGTTTGGCGGGTGCCCAATATGTGATTTATTATGTATGGTATGGGGTAGTTTGGGAACTCATTAAGCTTTGTGCTTACGGTTTTTATTTTATGTTTCAGATACTTCTGGTTGCAAATAGAAGAGCTCGGGTTGACTGCTTCGTACACACCATTAGGATTCCGCATATGATATTTTACTCTGATTTTATGACATTTGATACGTTGGTTTTGTTTGAGATGTATGGTTGATATTTGAAAATACTAGTTTACCTATTTTAAAAATAAAATTTTTGAGACCATATTTTGGGATGTTACAGATTAAAAAAAGAAAAAAGAAAATCAACTTCTTTTGTTGACTTTAGAGTATGCAAAATTGATATTTCAATCCAATTACTTATTACATATATAATCAAAACTATAAATAATCTTTGTTCATGCTTTAAAAACCAAATATCACAACTTATTAATGGAAGGGCACGTTCAAAAGCTCCATTAATTAACTATACTAAATAAATTTCAATATTCAATATTCCTAATAACATCTTTCATGCTATTTTCATAATCTTAAGATATTTTAAATTTAAAAACAAACAATTCGAAAATAAATTTCAATCAAAAAATTTACCCATTCTCAATCTCAACAACTGTTTTCTAAAACAACCATTTGATCTCCCCTGATGGAAGCTGGCCCACAATACTCTGACGAAAGTTCAGCTTCAAATGATGAAGAAATTAAAGACACAGCCACCAACAAAGAAACAATCAAATTTGTTATGCTCGGCAACATTAACGTAATGGAGATTATTCTTGCATATAAAGAACGGGCAGGAGTGTTCCCGTTTGATAGCCCTGTTTATTTTGAAAGATTTTGTTATCCTTATGTTCGTAGGGGCATTGGGAATACAGAAGGATGGACTCAGAAAGTTAGAGAGATTAAGAATAAATTCAACAGTAAGAGTGCTCCAAAGGGGGACGTTGAAAAGAAGGAATTCAAATTGTGGAAGAAGATATGGGGGAATGAACAAAAAGGCAATGATCCGGGAGAGGGTTCAAGTAAATGACTTTTTAATCTACTATTACATATTTTTATTTATACAGATAATGATTTCTTACTATAAGAAATTCAGTGGTGGATAAAGAAAATAGTCAAATACAATGATTCGATCATAAATGGATAAAACTTAACTATAGTATATTTAGATGTTAGTTGCTTTGAAAATGAAATAATAATGAAGTCGTTGGAATATCTAATTTTGAATTCATGATATTTTATAGACAAACTAATAGAATTGTGAGTGGTTCTTTATTGATGTATGAAACTAAAGATTTATCTTGGCGAAAATAATTTAATTGGTATTAGATTTAGATTTTTAAGGTTGTTTTGTTGTGTGTCTAAACCAATAATCGTCTTAACTATAAAATTTAGATCTGTTTTCCAATCTACTAATGTAAAAGCATTACAAATATTAATTTAAACTAATGATTAAATGTGGTGAAATATTTAATTGAAATCCAATGGATTAAAATCAATTATAACGTTGGGCATATAGTTCAAACGACAATTAAATTGTGCAATAGAAAAAATAAAACATTTTTAATATAAAGTGCTTAAAAATATTTTTTTTTCAAAAGCATGTACTATTAAGATTTTAAGGAAAGTGAAGTTATAATGTTGCCACTAAACATTTTTATCTCTAATCAATTAAACATTTTCATGATAAAATTTCGAACAATAAAACATTCCCATGATGAAATTCCAAAGTGACTGTAAAGAAACCGGAATATTTGTTATCTTTTTTATTTTTCTAAATTGAAAATTTTGGTGTAAAAATGTCAACCTTAACAGTTTGTTGTTAACTTTTTTTTTAAAATCAAAAATTTATCATTACGAACCTTTTCTGCAACCAAACTACAAAGATCATTTATGCATTTCTTCTTCAAAATCTTATTCAATTATTATACATTAATTCTTTTAATTTTTTTTTAATTTTTTTTATTATATCACTTTTTTTAATTGTTTTATTATATATTAATAAATATTATTTTAATATACAATATTTATATATTAATAAATATTACTTTATTAGATTATTAATTACCTTATTTTTTAATTTATTTTTTCAATGGATTATTTATTTTTTATTGGATTATTATATATTAACAAATACGTAATATTTATATATATATATATATATATATATATATATATATATATATATATATATATATAATATTACTTTATTGGATTATTAATCTCTTTTAATTTCTTTTTGATTAAATTAAGTTTTTTATTGGATTATAATTTATTAATAATTATCATTTTTAATATATAGTATTTATATATTAATAAAAAAACCCAAAAAGATTCCCCCACCCCCACATCTCCTAATTTAGTTTGAATATTTAGAAGATATTATATTTGGACACCATCAACACCATCACCCAGTTCAGTAATGATGGGATGAGTGAGATTGCTTTTAAATAAATTAGAATGGTAGTGGTGTTATAAAAAAATGAATTAATCCAATAAAAGTGAAATTCTAAAAAATAACCAAAAGAAATTAATAGTCTAGGTAAACCAACAAATTTTCATCATCTCCATCTTCAAAATCTTCCTATTCTTTGTCTTCCTCCCCATATCCCTCATTCCCATCATTAGATATTTGGTCATATGTATTTATACTTGAGGCTAGGCACAATCATTTCGTACGAGTTACAGTAAGGGGTGACTGAAACCGCTTTTCAACCTGAAAGATTTTATATGTTTCCATTTCAGCTTCAGTGACTTCAAATACCCAAGAAAAAAGGGTCATCAGTTTGAAGTCGAGAGTTGGGTTTGACATCAATCAACTTGTTTTTGTTGATTATTACACCTTCTTTATTATCAAACCAAATACAATTAAACAATACAACAGTCGAGAATCCGTTGTCATAATACCCAATCTCTAAGATCTCTTATTATATGTTCAACATTATATGTCTCCCCCATCACACATACTCCAAAGATATTCATCACACAACCATCATCATATTGTTTGGATTAATTCTTTTTTTACAACACCACCACCATCCTAATATATTTAAAAAAAATCCCACTCATCCCGCTACTGTCGGACTAGGTGATGATTGTGATGCTGTAAAAAATATGTTATCTTCCAAATATTTATAATAAATTATGAGACATGGGATGTGTGAGATTTTTTTGGGTTTTTTGATTTATAAAAATAAATAAAACAATCAAAAGAAATTAAAAACAATTAAAATAGCAATACAATAAAATAAAATTTATAAATATATAAATATTATATATTAAAAATAATAGTTGTTAGTAAATTATAATCCAATAAAAAACAATATTTTTCAATATATAAATACAATATATTTATTAATACATAACAATCCAATAAAAAGAAATAATCTATTATAAAAG